>NC_064874.1:82766152-82773652 GCF_943734745.1 Anopheles darlingi | reverse complement strand
AATGGAATCATTTGCTGTGAGTGAGTTTTATTGAAGAAATTGATTTATCATCCGGCCCCTCATTTTGGTCGCGCCGGGGGCTGCTGTGTGCAAGTGACGATCAGATTGAGGTTAGGGAGCACACCATAAGCCTCACTAAGACTCACTGGTGTGTGTGTGTGTGTGTGTGTGTGTGTGTGTGTAGATGAAGGTTTTATGATCCCTTGACATTCTCCGTATAGCCTGTCACAGAGGGGGTCAAGGAGACAATCGCAGTAACCACAGCCATGCACTGTTGCTGCTGCTGCTGCTGCTGCTGCTGCTGACGGTAACGACTGGTTGCAGTGTGGGAACTCGAACTAGAAAGAGAATCTCTACCACGTATGCGGTTGAGCATGTGAAAATGTCCCACAAAATTTATCCCGATTAGATCTTTCGCTTTATGTGGGTTAGAACCATCTAGTAGCTGGTGCTTGAGAGAGATCGTCCACTAGGAGCACATGGCGCTACAGGTTTTACGGTTTTCGGGGAGTCCAAAGAGTGCAGCTCGCAATTCTCGCCCATCTACCAAGCAGCACACACACACACACACACACACATACTTAATTTGCAATTTTAAATACGACTCCTAATGGTTTATATCCATCTATCCCTCCCAAAACGGGCGCTAGACGCCATATCCGATCCTTATGCAAGCGACGCGAGCGCTGTCACCGATATGAAGCCATCATCGGTGGTAGCCTCAAGTGAGTTCGGGGTTCGTTCGTCGTCGAGTCTTTCGCCAAAATTTTTTCGGAAAATAGGACCTGAAGCAAATTGCTACTTTCCACCATTCGAGGAAGATGAGCCTCCCGGTGATGAGCGGCGGTGTTTTTCGAACGCTGCCTGCTGCCACTCCTCCCCCCCAACTTGATGTGTTTCCATTTTAGCTGTCTTCTGTAAATTGGAACGCAAATAAGAACCCCCTACACCCCGTGGGTGGATGGGAAGAGGAGGCTGCTGAAGGCTCGTATCATCGTATCCCGCACAGCGTATTTTCTATCTACTGCTGCTGCTGCTGCCTGCGTTGCTGCTGCTGGTGGTGTGGGGCAGGATGTGTCCTAGTTTTATTTTTCATCTGTCTTCCCAGGAAGGGTAAGGGGAAGGGGAGAGGTAGTGTAGCCCAGCAGGAAACGAGACCAATTTCTAGCTGATGGTATCACTTTTTTATGCAAAGCAGAGGATGACACAGCAGCATCAGCAGCAGCAACATCAGGACAGTGGCGCCCACATCTGGACGTTTCTGGGTTCTATCGGGGCACCGTATCTGTGGTCCATCTGGAGGACAGGAGAAGGGGCTGGACTGGACCAACGCGGGGGTACAGGCAACAACAGGCAATTTGAGCTGATTCCGGCGAACGATTAAGCTAAAGCGACCGTTTGCCTGCCGGATCAGCAGCAGCAACGCTAGATGGAGACGAAGGCTAGCTGCCGGTGCTGGTAGGGGACGGGAAAGTTTTGGTGCTTTTTTCTCCATCCCCCCGCTTGTTTTTCTTGCCCTCTGACGTCATGATAGAAGTTCGGAAGAAGGATAGTGGCGGTTTTGTATGTGCAACAGTGCAATCGAATGGAGGGAGGAGGAGAAGTGGGACTGCCGGGTGGCGAAAACACTTTGGCCTGCGGGTGGTGCGTATACGACGAGCGAGCAAGCGAGCGAGCGAGTGCTTCATATCAATCAACAACAACCAGTTGCTGACAGAAGCTCCAGCGGGGGGTGAGGGGGTGCGCCAGAAGAGAAATGGTGTGCCGAGAAGATCTAAAGGCGGTCATTCGTATGGAGGATGTAATGGCATTTGCCTCGACGATGACGGCGTGATGACGATATGGTGACGAAGACGCTGTTGACGCTCATGATGTTGATGAATATGTATTTCGTTATTGCAATTGGATATTCCATCGCAAAAAAAAGGGAGGCAAAGGAAGATAGTCTTTGCAGACGAATTTCCGGGCACATTACTTTAGTTTGCTTTTAATAACAATTGAGTTTCGTTCCCCCCCAACACGGAAGGAAATATGTCGGAACAGTCTAATTTTAGTCATAATGTTAATATGTGTGCCAACCCTGATATTGTGCTTACTACCAAGGATGCAATGCACCTTCAGGTAGTGATGCAAAGCAGAGACTCGAGGACGTCGTGCTCGTGACAGTGCGATATGTTTTGATTAAAATTTCAAAAATGTATTACCTCCCTTACTCGTTCACTGGCACTGAACCACCCTCCCCTCTACAAAAGGTGTTCGAATACCGAGCAATTGTGTATCGTAGTTTTACGTATTAACTGCACACTGGTACCGGTTGACCTAAGGTGGTTCGACTTGGCACGAAGCAGGCTTTTGGTTGCTTTAAGCTTCTGGCCGCTTCTGGCCAGAGGTGCCACGTTCCAGAAGTCACACCCATTAGGGGCCACCAGGGAGCTGCAGCTGTACGCATGGTTGCATAATTAAATTCCAGTTTGTTTCCGTGCGTTGTGCTGTGCGCTGTGTTTGCTTAAGGACTTCAGTAGCGGGGACTACCTGCAGGTGGCTCGGCCAGAACTAGAATGTCGGTTTCGCAGGATATTGAGTTTCCTATGCAGTGGGATACACGGACGATAAAAATACTCTGTTGCCATTCGCTCGCTTCTCGGTCTGGTCAGCAGCACCACCAGAGACGCATACCGAGGTGTTGCGCAAGGCAAATGCACCACACACTCTTCTGGGTGGTCAGGAAATTGGCTCTAAAGAATGTAAAGAAAAACGGTTCTCCCATGGTTTCATTTCGGTCACCAAATGGCTGTTCTCTGTGTGCGTGTGCAGGAAATGAAAGAATGCGAACGAACGGTTCGCCAAGCGGTGTGTGTTGTCCCAGTGCCCCGGACCGCCGGTCAAGTCAGAACTTGGTCCGTCGAGAAGTTCTCTCAAGTCTGAACTATTCTCCACACCGTGTCGGACAGGCCAGGCCACAATTCTTGGTTGTCTTCTACATTCTTTCTGTGTTGGCCACCGAGACAACCAACCAGGCAGCCAGCTAGCGAGCGAGCGTCATCTTAATGGAAATTGCAGTACATAAATCATACGAAAAACAATACCACCACCTCCCATTCCAAGAGCCAACTTTCTGTGACGCTCATGTTGTGTCTCTATGTGTGTGTGTTTTGTGTGTGTTATATGGGGCGAGGGAAACTCTTTCGCTTTTGCGCGCGATCTTATTGTGCCGAGAAAAATCATAACCGGAAAAGTGGCGTTCTGTGGCCACTAGAGCTGCTGCTGCTACTACTGCTGCTAAATGGCAATGAAAATGGACGCGTGAAAAGGACATGGAAAAGGAAATGGAGAGCGCGCGGAGGTGGGTGAAATGGCAATAAACAACAAAACTCCATCCCCCAAACCCCAAACCAAATGAATGGTTTTGAGGTTTTCGGTGGGGAAGGGGGGGCCTAACCTTTCGCTAACCAGCCAGCCAGCCCTTCTGATGCTGATATGGAGCTTCTCGTCGAGTTTCCTTTTTTGTTTCCTCCTTTTCATCTTCTTCTGCCTCTTCCTCCGTTTTTGGATGGGAATAAAAATGCATAACACATAGCATCGCTTCCGGTCGGTCTCTTCCTCCACCAGCACCACCTTCAAGTTTGGCTAACGACGGAAATATGTTCCGAGACAGCTTTTCGGCCTCGTGGCCAAACCTTCTCTCACTCTCTTTCTCTCTCTAGGGTGGCCTCTAGCCCCCTATTCCGGTCGGTTGGCAAAAAGTTAACTCCAAGCGCGCACAACGTCGGCTTTGGTCCGCGTTTTGGTTTTCGGTTGGCCACATGCTGCTGCTGCTGCTGCCGGTGCTGGTGGCGAACATAACAAATAGGAGATTGTGGCTTTGCACTCCTCCTTCTCCGTTGCTGCGAAAGCAGCATCCGGATCCGGCGAGGACGAAGCTAACGGGGAAGAAAAATGGCTGCCCTCCTCCACTACACAACACGCGCTGATAACACGCCAGATATGGCACGTGTCCAGAGGGTCAAAAGGCAACGCCACGCTTACACCACGTTACTGCTGCTGCTGGTCGTCGTCGTCGTTACCGTCGAAAGCCAAACTTTCCATTTCGTTTTCCACTAGCGCCGTGCCGTGGTTCGGAGCGCAGCGCGTAACCGATGGATTCCGGTGTTGCTTCCGGTTCGAGTTATGGTTTATCTAGTGAAACAGGAAGAAATTAAGGGTCGCTTCTGTTTTTTCACGCCTTTTTACGGTGGAAAAGTGAGCATGGAGATAGAGCGAGTGTTGCGTCGAGCATCTCGCACTATCCGGAGCTGAGCTTTCCGGATGCATTAGAACCATGTAATGAAGTGTGGCCTACGATGGCTCTTTGGTTCGATTGAAACGGCCTCTTCTGCTTGAGAACACAGCGGCCTTATAGGTACAGGTGCATCAGCATCGCCATCGCCGTCATCGAATCGCAATGCATACACGGCTGTCATAGATAAATGATGTTGAATGCCATTTTTATCGGAAACGTTTCCACTCGAGCTGGTTCGAGCGTAAGCGCGCGATAAGCGCTCACTACCACCACGACTACAACACGCTCTCTCTACGACGATCACGCGATATTAATCGTGATTAATGGTCGGACGAACGGTTTGTCCCTCGAGCGCTGCACCCTTCCAAGTAAACGTGTGCCAGTTGATTTATCTTCAACATCCCTCCACGCGCGCGCATGTGTGTGTGTGTCGATGTGTCACCTTCTCAATATCCGGGCTCATCCTTCGACCGGGTCAACTGGGGAGACCCTTTGTCTGGCCATCACGACGGCAATCGATCTGTTCCTCCTTCGCAGCACCTCCCCCCCCCCCCTCTCCCGGGAGAAAAGAGAGGGTTCGCCTAAGGGGCATCCCTTGTGCTGCTATCAGTTCAGGCACTTACTGGCACTACGGAGTCGGTCTGTCTGTTGCTGGCACTTTTCGTTAATGTAATCTCGGTCGTTCGGATCGCTTCCCCCCGCCCCTCCAGGTAGGCGCCTCCCATCCCTTTTCACACTTAATCGGAGGCCAGAGGCCAACCAAAGCGGGGAAGGGGGTGCACTCACGCGGAGCCACGAACACAAAAGGTGAATTCGGGTTCTGTGTGTGTGTGTTCTGCTTTCTACCTATCCGATTCTCTTTCCCTCTCTCTGTGCTAATGTGAAGCATTTGATTCTACTCAACTCGAGCTAAACCCTCATTTAGGGGATGCCTCATCCCCAACCCCCAAACCAATCTTTGAGTCCTTTTTCCCCCAATTTTTTTTTGTTTTCTCGCATTCCGGTGAATCGTTTTTGTGGCGAAACGTTGTCCTAACTGGCTCGGCTACCTGCTATTCGCTACCCCTTACTGCCTTATCCTTACGGCGACCCTGACGTAGTGTTATCCAATAACGCCTAGCTCGATTCAAATGCTTCCCGTCCTTTTACTTTTGTTTTCGATTCTTTTTCTGCATTTTGCTTCTTGTGCTTCTAGTGGCACCCCCGACCACACCACAGCAGCGCCATAAATCTCCCGGCTAGCGGTGGAGATGGGCCCGGGTACTTTGTATTCATGCTTTGCAGATTAATTTCTGACCCCTGGCCCCCGGACCGCCGCCACCGTGCCGGGGTCAGTCAGTCCGTGGTGTGCGTTAGAGGTTAGTCTGAAGCGTCCTGGGCCGGGACTCTGTGGGAGCCCCGGCACTTAAGTAGGTCGTTTTGTGACTGAACGAGTGACTTGCTGCGAGGTGGTGCGTGTTGAGGCACCACAAGTAATTAACGGAGTTCCCATGCCACCATTTTACTCAGCACCCTGGGTAGCTCTTTCTCGAATGCAATGCTTACTGCGAGCAACACTGACTGACGTTTAACCGAGATTTTGATTGAGCGGCACAGCGCAGCGATTCCGAGGCGTTCCTTTTCTTCAAACTGACAGACGCCATCGGAGTAACCATTGTAATGCGTTGACAACGATTTACGGAAACAGCGCTGGTGGCCACCGCCCGTGCGTTTATGCTTCCCTAGATAACTCTCGATTGCAATCGACCATGACACGCGAAGTGCCATTTGGCTTAATTGGCGATGCTGCTTGAAAAAAAAGGGGCATAAAAATGGTCACAGCACCGCGCGGTGTAACCTTGTCTTTGCTGTCGTTGTTGCTACTGTTGTTGTTGTTGTTGATGGTGATGGTGATGTTTGCGACTATTTGCCGACCTTTCCGCGAGCAAAAGGGGCCTCTCATCGGAGGGGCAAAGAGAGCGCATTTGTTTTTGCATAATCTGCCGTATCAATGTTAGTCACGTACCTGCTGATAGCTCGTCTGACGTCTCGGCGTTGCGGTCTGTCACTGACCCGACCCGACGACACTGTGAGGGTGGTTGCTCTATTGCTGGCTATCTATGTTCGTGTGCTCCTCTGTACCTCCTCTGGCTGCCTCCTCGCTGAGGCAACCACAACCTTAGGGAGGTGTAATTTATTTTTTCACGCTCCTTGAACTGATTCCCGACCGAACAGGGAAGGGAAGGGTGTGTCACACCCAGGGGCTGTGAAAGGTTGAAAAGCTTCAACGCCTGACGAACGGCTTTAGGCGGCTGGTAATTCATTCAAACGAAATTCAATTCACCACCACCACCACCACTATCACCGCCGCCAGTAGCACCGTCAGCATGCTGCAGCATCGAAGGAAATAAGTTCATTTCTTTGCCGTCGAAGTCGAGGTGCCGCCGGCGCCATTGTGGTCGCGAACCCCGTGTTCCATTAAACTGAATTCGGTGGCCACCAACGACGATGGTGCTAAGGTTTTTTGCGGGGGGTCCAAAACACACACGCGCGCGCGTACACACCGCTGCGTACGCGACGTCATCATCATCATCAGCATCATCTTCTACGTCGTTGGCACGTCGCCTGCACGGGACATGCGGCGCTCTCTGGCACACCGGTATGGCATGCTGCCTGCCGCGGTCGTGGCAAGTGGCGCTAAAATGAATTTCAAGTAGATTGGTATATTGATGGTGATTTGGATTCGACATTCCGAACGGCGGCGGCGGAGCGCGCTATTGCTGTGTGTGTGTGTGTGTGTGGGCGAAGAACGCTGCGTTTTTTGTTTGTTTTGTTTTGATTCTTTCACTCCATCTCGTTATGTTTCGGTTTCGGCGCAAATTTGATGCTTCCTGCTCCATTTCGCGCGCTCCGCCGTTCTGTAGAAGCGACGACATCCCGAGAATGAATTCCTAACTGGATTGGTTGGTTTCAAATTGTAAAACAAATGGATCTTAATGTTGTACGCGATCATCATCTCACGGGTACTGGTGGAAGGTTGGAAGAGTATTTGCTGGAAAACATCCATTTCCATCCAACATCCAACAGAGCGTTAAGCCCCTTTCTTCCGGATCCAATTGATGAAATAGGAAAATAGCTTTTCATCACCTTGCGCCAATGGAGACGTAAGAGTTCCGTTCCGCAAGAAGAGCGTTCCAGATTTAATAGCCACGAGCTCAGCCCGGATACGTCACAACACGTGT
>NC_064874.1:82756152-82761152 GCF_943734745.1 Anopheles darlingi | reverse complement strand
TTCGATTTCGTGTTCCGGGGACAGGCTGGGTCCCAATATTGAGCTGCAATCGCACTGTCGGTGCTGGATGGAAGCCGGATTATTTATCTGTTTTTTTTAAGCTGAGTAGAGGGAGGGATCACGTTCGGCGTTCGATATGCAGCGTCAATGGATGAACTGTTGAAATCAGCGATCGCTTTCTAGTAGTGTCAGCGAGTTCTAGTTTCTGCTTTTTGTTTTCTCAAATTTTCCAAATCTTTTTCCCTTGAAGCAGCGAAAGAGAGAGACAGCGAGAGAGAGAGAGAGAGAGAGAGAGAGAGAGAGAGAACAAAAAAGAAAAAGAAAGATGCACTACAGGAAATGGAGGCGCCTTGATTCGCACGTTGATCGCGAACTGTTGATTAATGAAGATGGGTCTATGGCGCACGTTTATGACTGTGTGTGTCTGTGTGTGTGTCTGTGTGTGTAGTGTTAATGTGAAAAGTTACTTCCTACTTGCACCTCTGTCTCATGCGTATGTTCCGCTCAATGCGCTCCTCTCTGAGCCGTTACTGCCAGAGCGTTTTGTTTAGTTTTCCGCGAAGAAAGAGCAAAGAAGAAGATGGTCTTTGTGCACGAAAAGGTTTGTTTTTGAGGTGACAAACTGTTATGGATATCGGTTTTCTTTAGAGCTCAGCTCTCAGCACCTTAACCGCGATAGTAATCAGCGTTCGGTGTTCTTATGCATTTATGGTTTTCTCTCCCGCCAGGTGGCTTTCGCTCCGCTTTGGTCACATATTTCGTGCAAAATCGCTTGCGGTTATCATTTTATGCTCGCTGCTGGTGCTGCTATCACTTTTCAGTACCTTCACATTACCCCCTAACGACCACTGTGTGAGTGTGTGTGTCTGTGTGTCTTGTCGACAGCGGCCACGAATTACGCGAAATTCGACTCTACGCCAGCATCGTCACCATCGCTTTCGCTCACGTTCGCCGAATAAATTCCCACGATTTGTTGGCTGTTTCCGGTCTTCGTTCGACTTCGGGTACGACACACCGTACCATAAAGTGATAATTTAGCGGCCCTTCTCTCCGTACCGATTCCCCAACCACCTGGCCACAATCCTTGTTAGCAACATGGAGAAAAAAGAGAGGCAGAAAGCTGGCCTCGAATTTTCTGCGAATTTGCGCGACGAGAAGAATCGAAGAAGCTCCACTAATGGCCACTAAAGCCGGCAGCAGCAGCAGCAGCAGCATCCTCATCGCCACCGGCAACAGGAGAAGGATCTGCCATTTTTTCTTTTTGCTTTTCCAAGTTCTCCGTAAAATCGGTTCTCCGGTTCTTGTTGCTTGCGCCTTGCTTGAGTGGAATCGACAACCGTTGAAGACGACAAAAATGAAGACGACAGTCGTTGGAAGAAGAAGAAAACACACACACACACACACACACACATACAGACAATGGATCGCTGGGGAGCATCTGGTGATGCTTGCGGGGTCTGATTTGAAGATTTCGTTCCAAGTGATACTTCCGGCCGATGGTTGCTGATGGTGGCCCACCACCACGTGGCACTTGCTGGCGCAACATTTGCAATTGTTTAGCTTTTTTTTCCAACAGATTTTCCATTAAAATATTCATAAACTATTAACCAATGGCGCGTGGCTTTCTCTCTCTCTCCTTCTCTCTTCTTCTACGAGTGTGTGTGTGTGTGCGCGTGTCTGTGAAGATGCTGGTGCATTTTCGCTTGGTTCGTCGAAGAAAATCGAACGGGCACCTCCCCTCCCAGCTTCCTTCTGGCCCCGAACGAAACCTGTGGAGGGCAATTTTCATTTAAATTTATTTGCCACTTTCCAAGGGGAGGATTGGAGGTGGTCCGGATACAGGATCCACGATCCATTTGCTTCTGTATTGGCAGCAAATATGAATATGGCCACCGGATGGGCCAGAATTGTGATGGGTGTCGAGGTGTTGGTGTTTGTGTCTGTTTAGTCTCGTGTGAAAGTAATGCAAAAATGAGCACAACCTAGAATGGCAGCTCACACGAGGGAAGGAAGGGCAGATGAGGCCAGAACGTTCAGACGGTTCCGATTGGACCGTTGAGCGGATCATCGGGAGAGGTCGATAGGTGGGGAGGGGGGGACCTCGTGATAACGTAACGTGTCCAGCAAGCGCCCTGCGCGTTTGCCTTTATTTGTATGAATAATTTACCAAATATGCCAATGGGCACGGGGGCAGTGACTGGGAGGGGGGGGGGGGGGGGGATTAGCATATAGATGGCTTTTCGAAGGTGTTCCGAAGGCGCCTGGTGCCCAATTTGTGGTTTCAGCCCTGTCGTCCAGGACGCAGCAACACACAGTCTCTGTTTACATGAGACTGACACACACACACACACACACACACGCACATGCACCAACAGGGATACAATGCAAGCATACAATGTTCACAAAGTAATATTTAAGAACCCAAGTTTGTTGGTCGTTTGTGGTCTAAAGGACGTGCACGCGCCACGAGAAACGATCAGATGTTCGCCATATCGCGCGAAGAGGTCAGTGTGCACCATTTAATTCTAATTCTTATGTTATGTGCGACCGGCAGACACCGCCAGTTAAGGACACAGTGGATGCCAACCTTGCTCAAGAGCAGCACAGAACGTCTTGAACGCCATGAGGTGGCTCTGGTTGAAGCTCTTCATTTACTGCTTTTTGATGTTTTTATATTCTATCGCCTCGGGGACCGCTTCTCTCTATCAATAAGCTGTTATCTCTGCTGTAGCAGCAGCAACCCTTGGTGTCAAAGCTGCTAACACCAAACGTTCCACTCATGCCGCCTGTCGATACATTCTCATCAACTGCTCCGTTTGCCAGAGAAGCAAAAGTTTGTTGCTGCAAAGCCAACCGTTGAAGGGCAATCAATTGCAATGTGGTGAACGTTTGCGACAGAGCGTAGGGAGTGCAGTTCGAAAACGGAATAGACGGGGCAGCGAAGGGAATGAAATTGTTTTCACACCACCAGAGACATATACTTCTGATATGTGTTGCAGGCGACTTTGCACCGAAACACACACATCGAGTGTTGTGCTTTTCACTCACTGACGATTCACTTCTTTTCACACAATTTCGCTCTCTCTCTCTCATTAGAGTGTGTACAAATAGAGCAATAGAACGGTCCCTGTTCGCCTTTGGTTGGCTATTGCTTATTTGCTGCTGAATCCGGGATAAATAAAATTAAAAAAAGCACTCCTGACAACCGAAAGGATAATGCAGAGAGGTGGCGAAGCGTTATCCGAGGATAAATTTAATTAGAAACTCACCAACAAACACGAACGACTCACGACGACGGTGTTATTTGTGGCAAATTGCTTTTCGCCATTCATTGCATGCACGCGCAGCGGGCCGACGAGAGAAGGAAGCAACGGAAAGCGAGTTTCGAGCCTTGCCTTTGCCGTCGAGTCGTTTAAGGCCCGTTGCTCCTGCCCGGACAATAAGCTTTCGGTTCGGTAATTACTTTCCCTAGTGCATATGGGCTAGTCTTGCCCGTGCTGCGGCGGAACCTTGATTGGTAGCTTTCTTACTCCTTGCATATTACCTCCGGTGCCGGTAAGGTGCCGCGGGGATTCTGGTTGGCCAAGGACATTGGCCGCGACGAGGACGGTTGTCATTCGGTTGTTCGAATTGCTTGCAGGTTTCCTTTCAATAGAGCTGTTGCTGCGGCCTATATGGTGGGGAGTAATTTGAAGTTGAAATCGGATCACACAACTCGCACGCAACACACGGAACTAAGGGCAGCGGAGGGGTTGGTTCACGTGCATGTTTATGGTTTTTCTATTTAAATTGCTTTTCGGGGTGCAGCAATAGTCGCCGCTAATGCTTCTGCAGCACAATCAACGATACCCCGAAAGGTTAATTGGTATAATTTGCGAAGGATAATTTTGTTAAACCCCTTTGTGTACGTCGAAGAGCCCTTCGTGCTTTGCATTGCGCTTGGTAGATCCCTTTAGTCTTTGTTACATTTTCAATTTCGGATCGCATTAGGATCGCAATGAAATCTGAAAACATTGATAGACAAGCTAAATCGGTCCACTCTCCACTGCTGCTCGATTGTTTTGCGTGACTGTCTAAACACAGCCTCAAAACATAGGACATAAGGGCATCGTCCATATGCTGCTCGCCATTCTGTAGAGACACTCTGAGTGACTCCTCGATTGACTTTGCCTCGCTTCCTCTCCTCTCCCCTTGTTGAACGATCGAAGTGTCTCTTTAGATTATTGATTCGTTTGGCCATCAATTCGCCACAACTGCCGTCGGACTTAGCACCTGTCCTCAGCAGAAGAGCATCTCGACTGGGAGTTGCTGGTGAGTTGGATGGATGGTGGTCGGAAAAACAAAACGCGATGCCAGAGGCCAGAGGCATGTCTGGTGTGGTCTGCGCCAAAAGGAATCCCGCCGAAAGGGTTGCCTGAATTCTGTGACCCCTTGAATGAGGTCTGACACAGAAGGGAACAGAATGGAACAGAACGGATCGTAAATGTGCGTCGTCATGCTTCAAATCATTGCCGGTCCTTCGCACGATACCATACGATCAAAGTCCCGAGTTGCCAAAAACAGATGAAGCGAGAGTGCCAGAAGGTGAGAAAAGGAGTGGGAGAGAGGAAAAGGAGAGTTTAATTTGGGATGTTTCTACACCAGCAACAGCAGCAGCATGTCCCAAAGGTGCCCGTGGTGATTGAACATGTCAAAACCGTCGTGCTCTGGTCGTAGTAGGTCGAGTCGACGGCCATTCCGAAGGTTCTTTGGTTGCTACGATGGCATCAGGATGATGGTCCGGTTGCGCGTTGTCGGCGCTGCGGGCTAAAGAAGCTGTCAAAACATACGCTTCTAGGTCGGGGACTCGCCGGTCCCCCGACCACAAGAGGAGGACGACCAGTTTGTCATTTTCGATCATCTGTATCGGTACGCTACATACCCTCTCTCTCTCCCGGTTGTCCCAGTCGTTGAAAATATACAAAATGGTGGTTACATTCGTTTTGCAGCCGTTTTGCAGA
>NC_064874.1:82728652-82751152 GCF_943734745.1 Anopheles darlingi | reverse complement strand
CCCTTCGTAGCGCGTTCCACTACAACCGCCTGAAAGACGACACACGCACGACACCCATTTCGCGGCCTACTTCTCGAACGACAGGATTCCGGAAGTTTTTGGCCAATTGTGTCCCGATCGGTAGGATTTGTCACGAGATAAACATTGGCATTGGCAGCGCACTAGCAGCAGCAGCAGCAGCAGAAGCTTTCATGTTGCCAAATGGCCTTTTCCGCGCCCCCTTTAGCCCCCCCCCCCCCCCCCCCCCCCCCTATTTCATACTTTCTGCGCTCCCTCGCCTCAAGTGCTGTGCCACGAAATGGCTGAACTGGCCGGCGCTCGAAGCATAAGGAATTAATAAAGTATCATCATCAGCGCCATCATCATCATCATCATCATCAATGTGTCCTCTCCGTGGCAGTGGTGGTGGTGGCGCAAACGGCACGAGTGGGACAAATAATCTAAGTGGAAGTTTTACAACCGTCGGCGACGTCGTCGTCGTCCGGCGTCCGGCGTCTGCGGAGAGTTATTCTGATTTTCCACCATTTTCATCTCGGCCGCCCGTCTTCCTTCCTTCCGGCCCGGATGTTCAATTCGTAATGTGCGCGCGCGTCTGTGTGTGTGTGTGGGTCGGCGACCAACTCGGCAGCGCTGGTTTTGCGCGGTTGGTGTGGTGCGTCGGCCTTATTTTTCCTTTTGATTTCCATTCCTTCTGTGGCGTGGCCTTTGGCCCCGAGGGTCCTATGAGGTGTGGTGGTGGTGGTGCAGTGCGCGCTGGGTGGGTCGGGTGTCGGAACATGCCCCACGGAGCATGTTCAGGGCTGTGCGGAGGCGGGATAAGCTGGAAATGATGAGGGTTATGGAAGCTGTTGCTGCTGCTGCTGCTGCTGCTGCTGCTGCGGGATGATAATCGTTGATGGCAGGCAACTGCGGCGATGAAGCGCTGGGGTGGTGGTGGTGGTGCGCGGTACGCACTTCAGCGTGACTTCTGCGGTGATGGTGCGATGGGAGGTGGGGGATCAGGGTGTTGCGTGCAAACTCCAATCATTCACCTTCTTCTTCTTCTGCTCCGTCCGAAGAATAAGGATCTTCTTTCTTGCTTTGTTGGATTTATAATTTATAGTGTTTTATTGGCGGTTTTTGGGCGGCAAACTTTTGCATTCGCTTATCGCTCACCTCTCTCTCCCTCTCTTTCCCTCTCTTTGTGTGTCTCTTGAGATTGTCTGTCTGTTTGTGGCGTTTACCCTCGGAGAGATTGGCGGAGAAGGGGGGAGGGGGGCATCGAGGCAGCAAATCTGTTGGTAGAAGATTTATCACTTTGTTTGCCCATTTTGTTTGACAGACGACGAAATCGCGACGACGAAGGGAAGCGGAACGTCAGATTTTTTGACATTTTGAGGTTCTCCGGGTTCCAATGGCTACTAGATACGCAAGGCAAGGCGTGATCTGAAGGCCCCACAGGTCGGCATTTTACAGTGGGGAGCGGAAGCAGTTCCGTGAAAAGGCAAAAGCTTCGGTATCGCCGAAACTTGGAAGCAAATCTTAAAATGAATTTACATGTTGTATCGCTAACGGCAGACAGCAACCCCGAGGGGCTACCAGTGTCAGTAGCACAGTCCAGCACTTCGGGGTCGCACTGGTCGTGGAATTTGAAGAGTCCTCCAAGCAGCTGGTGTACGTAAAACGAGATCCTGATATTATTCCAACCTTGCCAACGAGAGGTTCAAACTTGAAGAAGTAGTTCGAACGTCGAACACTTCCCCAAACAGCCCCAGCCAGCTCTCAGACACTCAATCAGACAAATCAAAGCAATTGGCTGTCAATCTTGTCCCGGTCTCTCATCCGTCTATTCCACGCTAATACCCCTAGTGGTGGTGGTGGTGGTGGTGGTGCTTCCCCAGGAGTCTCGTATGTAAATGCCCTCCATCGTCGTCGCCTCCGTCTGTGGATTGCGAGATGCTCCAAAGAATGAGCTCGGATGAACGCTCTCTGTCGTTTGGCAATTAATCAAATCAATCACCCACCCGCTTGAAGCGAGGACGATCGCCAGCACCATTACGCCCCGAGGTAAAAAAGGCGCTGACTTCATGTGCAGCAACGCAGACCTTAGAGTGCCAGGAGTTATACAGGGGACCTGGAGCTCCGGACCAAGGAAGGAAGCTCAGACGGCCCGGAATGGGATGGAATAATGATGATCATCTCATCGCCTCTCTCCCTCTCTATGTACTCGCCAGCTCAAATTAGCTTAAATGTTTGCAATATCCAAATAAATAATCAATCAGCTCGCGAACGGAGCGCAACATTCAGACGACGACGACGACGACGACGGCGCGGAAGGGAGATGCCTTTGGAGGACCTAGCCATTTGCAATTTGTTATAAGCCCCACTCACCGCTGATGGTGAATTGTTTTGCTTCATTTTTCATCATTTCGCTCGTACGGAGCGGTGCTGGGAGATGAGGCCCGGGGCTTGAGGAGCAGCACCGGCATCAACACTCGAGATGAACTTCCACTTGACGTGTGGTTGAAAAATGAACCTCTCGCCACACTCTCTACTCTGCCTGGTGTGTGTGTGTTTGTGTGTTCAACAACAATACGACGGATCCTCAGGTCATGGATCCGATGAGCGATGAGCTGCCCGCTTGGTGGCCAACTAGCCAGCCAGCCAGCCCCGGGGGCACTGAGTAGTGGAGCCCGTTTGCTCTGTGGGGTCACGGGCGACGCTTTCAGTCGTCAACACTCCCAAGAAGTAAGAGGAAAGCTCTTGGCCAACTGATTAACAAACGTGAAAAGTGAATCACTGCCCGTGTTGGGGATTGTAGAAGGAGAAGGAGAAGAAGAAGCAGTTGGTCTAGGTCCCGGTTCCGTGACTGCATTCGTATACCCGCTGCATCCTCCATTTTTCATTCCCGGCAACCATTTCACGAATGATTTAACTAGGATCTACACCGCCGCACTCTTCGATGATGTTGATACTTCGCTGAAGTGAAGCGCCCTCAAGGCACAAGGAGCTCCAGACTGTGCTTGTACTGTATCGTATCCTCCGTAGCAACGCAGCAAATCGGTTGTCTCCGTGTTGGAACTTGGAACTCCCGGAAAAAAAAAACTTAGTAAACTTATCCCCCAGCTTGACTAGACGTCTTCCGCGTGTTCCGCATGATTATCGCCACACCGGGAGCGAACACCAGAGTTTACGACAATGGTGCCAAACTGCGGTGCCAAAAGAATGTCGCCAAAGGGGCAAGCGCCGTCGACTGGCGGGTGCTGCTACTGTCGCAGGTGTGTCGCGCTCGATGAGCATTATCGTTCCACCCGGAATGCGGAAGGAGTTGGAGGCTGCATCTAATGAACATTTATGATTATGCCCCGGGACCTGGATGAAGGTTATGAAAGTACCTGGAGAACCTGGCCTCGTGGTTCCCTCGCTTGGTTGGTGCCTTGGCCCCCGGAAGGCGATGAAGTGAAAAATGAAATCAAAATCACCTACTCCTGCCTGCTCTGTCTCCTGCTTTTTGGCGCGACGCCATCACTGGGTAGCGCACGCGGGACTTCGGGGGCACCGGGGTGTCAAGATGATGAGCTTTCGCTCGGTTTGGTCTCGCCCCGTGCGGGTAATGCAAAAATCAATTTCACCGAGCATCGTCGTCATCAGCATCATCATCATCATCAGCATCATCGTGATTCGGTTGGTTCGGGTTCGTCATCCAAACAGCATCAGCAGCAGCAGCCCTTAATGGTTCTTTAATAGCTAGTAATCAATGCTGTCGAAACCATTCGCTGTGCCAAGGGTTGTGGAAGAGCAGGAAGAAGCGTCACGATGACAGTCGCTGGTTGATGGGGCGTGAGAGAGGACACACTCCAGAACCGTACCGAGCAGTAGCATGAGTAGAAGAGGCCAATCACAACTCTGGAACTCTTCCTGCTGAGGACGATCCTGGCGTTTGACAGCAGCAGCAACAACAACAACAACAACAACAACAACAACAACAACGAAAAAAAAAGTATCCCAAAAACATTCAGCTGACATTCGTTCGCTGACGCATGAAATTAGATTTGTTTGATGTTGTCTTTTGTTGGCCTTTGTGCTGGTGCCGCCTGGCCTTCCATGATGGTCCCCTGCGCCCTGCGCCCTGCGCCCTGCGCGCCATGTAAAGCGGAGAATGGTTTGTCGTTCGCGAACGGTTGGTTTTTTTTGTTTTTTGTTGCATTCAACCTTCCAGCCTCCAGCGCGAAAGTTCGCGTCGAGTTCCCGTTGGAAAATTTACCATAAATCATCGGTCGCTAGCTGTCATTGGCCGCGCGGGGCAGGCCCAGGCCGGGAATGTGGTGCTGATGGGTGGGTTTCGGGTGTCAGCCGGTTCGTTTCGCACTGACGGACGGAACCGAAGGACCGTAGGACCAGAGGCGACCGATGTCCGGCCAACTTTTGATGACGGTCGGCGAACCAATCTGCTGACCGATGCGCAAACGATGGGACACGAGAAGGATTTATGCTTTCGTCGTCGCCAACACCTGACTCCACTGTTGGCTCTGTGTACGTGTGTGTGTGTGTAAGTGTGTCGACGTGTTGTTATTAGTTTCCAGCTTAGATGATGATAAATATTACAATTCTCTCGGTGTTGGTGGATGTGTCCACCCGGGGAGGCAGGAATGGTTGTTTGCATTAAGCTTCCTGCCGCGATTAAGATGCGAATCGATGCGAACCCCCCGGGGGGTAGGAAGGGTGCAGATTGTTATCTTTGTCAACAGCAACCGAAAGCCTGAAAGTGCTCGCTGCTCTTCTTCGCGCGAGCTTTGGAAGAGCCCTCCAGAAGCGATGCGGAGCACGAAGTCGCTATGAGGTGCCTAAAGTCGTCCAAGGTCGTCTCTAGTCACTAGTCGCGGTGGATTGGGGTAGTACTGTCGAAGCGCAATCTTGTTGTTGACTCGAGTTGACTTGAGGACTTGGTTTGGAATGTCGTCCGATATAGATGTTTGCCTTGTGTCGTTCGCGAGAACGTTCCATGCACTCCGTGGAACGGTCAGAGTGGGTCGCGCAGCTCCAAATGGTGACGCACAGAAATACTCCATATGTATGAAATGCTAGATTTGGATTCGATTGGAATTGGCCAGCAGCATTGGTGGTGTGCACCGCCGCCGAACCCCATTAGATTGACCTCGAAGGTCGTACGTATTCTTGATGGTGTTGACACACTTGCGTCGTGCGTTCGATTTTAAGGTAGCTGCCAGCAACTTCGTCACTTCGGCTAATGTGCGAGTGTGTTTGAGCATCTCCGAATGCTATGCTGCTTGTTGATCATTAATTCCCTCCGTGTCGGTGGCTATCCGGTTCAAACCGGTTCCAACTCTTGACGGCCGAGCCGAGAACAAGAAGCCTCGAACCCAAATTCGTTTATTGGCCCCCTCGTGCCCCGAAGAAGGGGGATCACGTAACCCCGAATGTTGTCAACAAACGATCGATCGATGCTCATCAGCTCTTGACGAGAGTTCGAGTAATGACTAATTAGGGGGAAGGATGGTGGTGATGATGGGGAGGGCGACAAGCTGTTACAAGACAAAGGCCACGAGACTTTTTGTCATCGAGAGAACGATCGATGATGACGGGAGCGGGAAGGCGCGCACACGATACCGACTCTAATTACAATTCCGCTTCCGAACCGAAGAAAGAATGTAATCAAGCGGGACAGAAACAAGAGAAAGAAGAGGAGGAACAGTAGCATGGATGAAGGGGGGGGGGGGGGGGGGGGGTTGCGAGTAAGCGCAGAGCAATCGATTAATGGAAATTCATCGATCAAACTCGCGAGCGCGGACGCTCTCGTGCGGGCGAGCTCGCGTCAGTTTTAATTTCATTGATTTATGATGCCGGTAGCAACAACCCGGTGGGGTCCGTGTCCGGTGTTACACCTTACACCACGCGTACGAGATGGCCATCGACGACCAGGGCAGGGTTTTTCTTGCAATCATCATCATCATAGCTGCCAATCGGTAGAACAGGTCACCAATTGACACTTGTGGATGATCAATAGACACTATTAATTGTGAGCCAACCACCGCCTGTTCCACCGGGGGAGAAAGGGAAGATATTATTAACGTGCCCTGTGGGTGGATTATGAGATCGGCAATCGGCTCCGGGAATCGCCATCATGCGCATGCCATCCGGTACCCGATAATGGATGCACGCTTAGCACATGATTCATGTTTCATTACATTTTCATCGGAGACTGAAGCCCCCCCTTCCCTTCCCCAGGCCATTGCTTCCTACGTTCCTGCTTACAGCCCCTTCCTAGAAGGTTTTTTTTGGGGGAGGATGGATACAGGATGTCTTCGTTGAGCGGAGAGACCTATCCGTCATCGGCGTGGTAGGGATATGATAAAGGTATGACGATCCTGGCCAAAAAGGTGTCGTGGATGTTGCTGTTGATGACTTATCGGTTCGCAGGTTCGCAAAAAGGGTTTGAATAATGTTTGGCCACCACTGCTAATACCCTGCTATCACCCCTGCTCAGGCGGCATTCCCAAAAACCAATTACAAAAGTGGCCGCAGTCTCTCTGGATGCGGGGAGCCGGATGAGGATGAGGGGTCTGAGCGATATTGCCAGAAATTAATGATTCCGTAACATCCGCTAGAACGCGCAAAGGCGGCGGCGGCGGCGTGAGGTAGGCCGTAGAAGAGAAGGAGAAGGAGGAGAGGTCGAGCCTATACTAACCTCATTCATTTTACGAGTGACTAATTAGCCTCCGGGATTCTATTGTCCTAATGGTGCCGGTTTCGCGTCGACCATTTTTGTCGGCATTCGGCAATGTTGCGATGATGATGCTGCTGCTGGTGGCACGCTGGTGCTATTGACGAACATGATTTTTCAATTTTGTCATTAATCAGAAGATGCCTCTCGGCTGCCAGGAGTTGTGTTGGAGTTGGTTAAAAGCATTCCCCCTCACATTCCTCCCAAACGGTCCCCAAGAAATGGTGAATTCAAGCATCCACACCAGCCCAGGGACCGGTTAAAGACTTCCCCTTAATGGTCTGGCCCGTTAACAACGGATGCTTATTTAAGGTTTCGAGGTTTTTTTATGTTTGCATATGCTGTCATCAGGTCGCAGGTTTGGTCCGGGGCGTGGCCCCCCGATCATTATCGTAAACCGTATAGCGGTCCGCATCCCTACAAGGAGAACGCACTTCTGCACACTGCTCGCTCCGGTCCAGCGCCATAAAGGCCAGAAATTGGCGTAAAGGGCGAAATGTCAAAAGTGTGGTATCCTGTCTGTCTGCCCGGGGAATGTCTTCTTCTACGGCGTCTACATCGCGAAACGGAACCTCGGAATATGCTAGCCTTCCAAGATGCGAACTCACGAATCACCCCGCACCTCCTTCCCGTCGTTTCCTTCAATTATCTCCGCCAATCTCCATTCGTTTTGGGACCAAATTGTACAAACCGATTACCTCCTCTCTTTAACCACCTTGCAGACGATCCGGGACAAGATGCCAATTGCAACGCCGAGGAGAGGCCCCCTTCGTTGATGATACGCCTGATCCTGCTTCTGCTCCTGCTGCCTGCTTTGGTGCCGGTCTCGTCAGCGGCTTGTAAATGTATTTTTAATTTAGTCCAAGAGGAGACGCCCGGACTTCTCCGTTCGGTGGACAACTTTTTTTCCGTCTCGGATTCCTTTACGTCGTACGACCTAACGAAGTGCGCAACAACACCGCTTTAGCAGATCCTCCGAGTCATCCTGAAGGCCTCTGTTGTACACTAATTGAGGTGGTTCGTCATCGTCGATTGGACGTCGAATTGTGTGTCATACACGGGGAGCACGCGAAAGCACCTACGGCAAGAAGCTGGACATTGGCGTGTGTAGACAGTGTCGTAGCGCGCGCGCGCGCGCGCGCGGATAATTAACTGGCAAACAGCAAAGTCACGTGCGGCTTGTACTGGAGCTGCTACACGAAGTAGTGTGTGAAGAGAGAGTGGACGGTGGCGGTGGCGGATGCCGTACAGGACACTCGACAACCGACCGGTTGGTTGGTTGAAATCGAACGAAGCGATCGTGTTGTCCACAATCATGAGTATCCTCCGTTGCATCATATGTACGTCGACAAGCGAGCACAACGTCGTAGTGTTGGGTTGTACAACTCCATCTCCAACTCTACTACACACGCGCTGGTGTGTTCCTTTCTCCGTACCTACCGGTTCTTCCTGAGCAAAAGCACTCGCGCTGTAGAACGTTTCGAAATTCGAAAGGAGCGTCCTGGTGTTTGATATTCATTTATTCGCTGGCTTTTGGGATTCTGTTCGAAACCACACCAGGAGGAGCTGCTCCAGGTTGCACAGAGCGTGTAAAGGGTGGAATGGCGTTATGGCGATTCTGAAGTTTCAGTTTCTGGATTCGTCGAGTTCTCTCGGTCCGGTGGCGTTCCGGGCGGGGGTTTGATTCATAATTTTTCTTTTCATCTTTCGCTCATGTCCTTCCACCTGATTTTGCTATTCACAGAAAAAAGAGATAGTGTGTGTGTGTGTGTACGTGTGCTTGTTTGTGTGTCGTCTCGTGTCCTCGTCACGTGGGATGTATACGTCGTGTGTGGCCGCCGCTAGAAGAGCCGTGGTCGGCGCCGCAGCACCAACAGCAGTACCAGAAGTCGAAGCGTCAGAGCAGAGAAGGGTAGTGTGAAGTGAAGGGAGAAGCGAAGTAGGTCGTGCATCGCGCGTCTGCGAGTAAATCAGAATTGTCGAAAGTGTGTTGTCGTCCCGGTCGCAGTCACCATCGCCAGCCCAAAGCAGGTTGGTTGCAAAAGTGTTCAAAGTCGAAGTCGAAGTCGAAGTCGGTCCGGCGGTCGCCCTCTTTTCGGTTTCTCCATCTCCATCAGTGTTTGAGTATCAGTTGATTCCCCGGATTGCCGGTTTTCCCGGAGTTGTGTGTTCCGTGTGCGTGTGAAGGGTAGAGGAGGCCGAACTCCATCAGCAAGCAGTAGCCGCGAACATGCAGCACCATCCGGGCTCGTGGTACATCCCGTGGGGCGTCCCGGGGATGGGCCTGCAGAAGATGCTGGCCGTCCCGTTCAACCCGGCGACGGCCGGTTTCCATCAGCCACAGATAGCGGCGGCCGCCGTGCAGCCACCGACCGTACAATCGGTGCAGGGTGCCCAGGCGGTGCAGCAGGCGACCGCTACCCAGCAGGCCACCTACCACCATCACCACCAGCACCAGCTGCATCCGGCCGCGGCCCTCCACAATACGGCGGCCGTAGCAGCGGCAGCCGCCGCCGCAATGCACCAGCATCAGCACCAGCACCAGCACCAGCATCAGCCACTGCATCCGAACATGGCTGCCGCGGCCATGTTCACACCGCTGACGCTGCGTAGCTTCGTGACGCATCCACACCTGAACCTGGGCCAGCAACCGATGGCGACGGCAGCCCAGCAACCGCAGCAGGCACCGCCGCAGCTTACCGCCGCCCAAACCCAATCCCAGCTTACTGCCATCAATCTGAACAGTGTCGGCGTTGTGCCAGTGCGCCAGAAGACGGCACCGACCAACGGAGGCGGTGGCGGTGGCGGTGGAGGCGGTGCCAGTGGTGGTGGTGCCGGTGGTGGCGTTGGAGTAGGCGGCGTCCCATCGAACACACTCATCATGCCGATGAGAAAGGTAAGCCGGAAACGATGTTCGCCCGTGTGTGTGTGTGTGTGTGTGTAGGCTTTTGTTGTTTGCCTGTAATTTCATCGACATACGCCGCGCGACTATATGCGCGAGCATATAATAGTCACCATCGCATATGCAGGATGAATGTTCCGACCGAACATTGTTGTTGTCGTCACCATCGTCATCGTCATCGTCCTCGTTCCGGACCGAAGCCGTGGCGCTGTTGCAGAAGTTTTGATTGGAAATGAAATGGACGAACTGTTTGTGAATGCGCGAGGCTGTGCGTGTGTGTGTGTGTGTTGAGTGAAATTCAATTTACGTTTCCGTTCGTCTGTTGATTTCTAGCAAGGAAGGAGGAAAGTTATGCACGGGAGAAGGGACAACGTCCTCACAGCTGTCTTGCCTCGGTACGAGATGCTTTGACAGCTTCCAGGAGTCACACGGGGGCACCCCAGCAACGGAACGCGGATGCGGATGTGTTTACTGCGACGATAAGACACACTTTGTGCGCCGCTGGCTGTATTTACACATGGCGAGCACAGGAAGAGGAGGCTCCGACCGCTTACACCTGCACACCTACCGCCAGGGATGGGCATTCTGACTTCTTGTGGCGATTCCGTCTGTCACACCACACGTCGTCACGCTTGATGCACGGAATGGCGCCCCAACAATGCTGCTAAGAATGAGAATCGAGAATAATCTCCACTTGGTTCGCGTGTCTTGCGCATCGGACCATTATCCTTCGGGCTGGCCTGGCGTGCGGCGTGTTACAAGAAACAATCCTAATTAAACCACTCCCAGGGGCTAGGATGCAGAATGCACGCACTCGCAGCACTCGGACCTCGCTAGAGACCCCGTCATCGTCACGCCTAGAACTAGACGAGACGAGACGCGACACGGTTCTGGGGTTCGCTTCCGTGTTCGGAACGGGAGTACTCCCCGGCAAGCCAGCCGCGGTCGGCCAAAAATAGCCGGCACCGTCGCGACACGACACGATACGGGTTCCCCGGGATTCTGTGCACGATGTTCGGTCTATTGTGTCGTGGTCGTCGTCGCCATCCCCTCTCCCTTTCCACTGTCTCAGGTATAATTATAATAGCCAGCGACAGTCGGCGTCACATCGAATCATTTCGGTTGACTGGTCGTCGATCGCCACGACACCGTCGGCTACGACGACAGCTGCGAACACTGCTGCGGGTTGCACCTTCAATCCGTGGAGCGGAGCGGAACAAAAAGATAAATAAATATGATCCGCACGCCCTTTCGGGCGTTCAAAGAGGAAGGGATGGGGTGTCAGACACCTACCTTTCTGACCCTCACAGTCCCCCGTCCCTGTTCCTGGCCACCTCGAAAGGTCGTCCTTGCGGATGGACGACTGGTTCGTGATCTCTGGAGGTGATCTCCCCACCCCGGGCCCGGTGCGTTCAATTTTTACCGTCGGTGCGTGCGTGCACATCCGCCGGCGGAAGAATGGCCACCTTCTGGGCCACGTGTTAGGATGGGTGGCTGGTGTGCTGGTGTGCGTGTTGGACCGCACAATAAAAGTCGACGTTTTACGAGGCTCAAATCTCGCTGTTTAATCTTAAGCGCTCTCTGCATGCGTTTTACTATTAGAGGGTCTCGACGACGACGACGACGACGACGACGACGACGACGACAATGGTGGCCAACAGCAAAATGGTCGACGGTCATCAAGCGTCGCAGCGTTGCCACATCCAAGCCGCAACACGGAGTGCAGGGAAATAGTTTGGTTTTAGTGGCCATCCTCTTTGGGGGGGGGGGGGGGGAACATGCTAAGGACTTTGGTTCAAAAATCAAATCGTGCGTTTGTGGCCGTCTCGGGGTGAGAGGGAAGGGGACACATCCCTATGCCCGTTGGTCTCTTTGTGGTTGTTATTCGAAAATTTATCGCTTTAACGCCATCGAATCGTCGTTGGGTGTGCCCCAAGAACGTGACGAAATTGATCCCCCTATCTCGTATAGTGGCCACTGTCGCCATTACCGAGCGATCTATGCTGTGCTGGTTGATATGTGCTGCGTATCCTTGGTGCGCGCCGGTACCATTCCGTCAACGACGACGACGACGACAGTCAATCCACCGGCGGATCTTTTATTTTTAATTTGCTCTGCTCTGGTCCCCCATAACGTTCTGCTGACAATTATCATTGCTGATGGTGGTAGCAGTGCCTTAGGCCGGTCACCGTCGTCGTGTTCTGTCGTCCACATGACATGTCAACATGGTGCGTGCGTGCGTGCAGCTATGATACGCGTCTTTTGTTGTTTGAATGTTTCTAGTTCCGTCCGTTGTCGTCCCCGATTTTCGATTCCTCGTGGTGGTCGTGGCTTTAAAACTATTTCTGTTAATTGATGTATGGTTCGGTTGACCGGCCGGGTTCCGTTGGGTGCGAAACAAGTGGAAATGGACCATTTCCCCTTCCCCTCTACTGCTCGCACTTCCTAATGCCGCGACCCGACCGACCGGTCGGTTGATCTGTTACTGTTTTGCAAATCGCAATCCTGTTAGCATGTTTGCTCGTGGCCATGTTAGATGCTCTTTTCTCTCGGTACAATTTTCTCGCTCCTCTAACGCCCCTGGACTCTTGCCTCCCTTTAACGGTCACATTGGCGACGCGGTTGTATCCCCATGGTCGCTCGGTTTTCCCTCGAACGCGGAGTAGATGCCACTTACCGTTGGAGGAAAATTTATTATTTCAGAGATAAATTGTACAATTAATCACGCTGCTGAGCGCACTGGTGTGTGCGCGCGTGTGTGTGTGTGTGTGGTGTGGCCGCGTGTTTTTCCGCTTGTGTCTCTGTTGCGCATCCCAAAATAGCCACCATTTGTCGAGTTCATTTCGGAACCTCGAGCCACGACCACCACCGCGACAAGTAACCGACACCCAATTGTGTTATGAGGAAGCTGAAGAGGGGATGAAAGGGAGAGGGGGAGAGGGAGCGTACTCCACGCGTTCGGACGATCCCTGGTCGCCGGTCGAGTAATGCTTCGAAGTGTTCTGGGGCTGGCTGCTAAATGCTAATAACTCTCGCCGCGTGACCAACGACGACGTCGACGACGATGACGACGACCACGACGCGCAGACCGCACAGTGTTGGGAGTGATTTCAACGAATCATCGTGCACACATCGGCGGTGCCGTCGCCCGTTGTTTCTCCCACACTTCCTCTTGCTCCCCCACGGGGTGCTTGTGTCTTCTTCTCTGCTGAAGCTGAGGTTGACACTAACTCGCTTCTGTCCGACCATCGCTGCAGAAACCCCGCGAGGATGAGGAACGAGCCGGAAACGTAAAATAATAATTCCAATGGGGGGGGCGGCCACCACCGGGCTGCTGACTTGCCGGCACCGTCGTCGTCGTCGTCGGAGTGTCATATCCTGCGGCCGCACTTAGCCGAAGCAGCAGCAGCAGCAGCAAAAGTGAAAGCTTTGTCGCGGCAGCGGCGTTGGCGTTGGTGTTGGCGTTAGAGGTGCCAGCGGTGTGTCCGTGCTCCTCGGGCATCGGAAGCTTTTTATAACGCCAACGAGAGCCCATCCTTCTTTCGCTCTCTTTCTCTCTGTTTTTGTCCTGTCCCACCCGGAACTATGTAATCGCTCCGCTCCAATCTTCCGTCTCGCGGCCGTTCTATTTCTGGAAGGGCCCGCGACCGATGCGCTGACGCTGAAGATGAAGCTTCACTACTCCCTTTTCTGGTCTTCTCGGGTCGGGTAAGACGTGAAATGGGGCAAACCGGAAAATGGCACTTTGGATATGCAAAAATGAGACCCTGTGTGTCGTTGTATGTGTGTGCGCGCGCACAGGAGGATGAGCATCGCGGATTAATTGCTTTAGTGGAGTTTTAATAGACTTCTTCTGCTTCGCCGCACCGGAGGTCCGGCGGATGATAATGAAGGTCTCTGACCGGCAGCAAAAGAAGGAGAAGGGATGCTTAAGACGACGGACGAGTACAGGACAGTGCGAGATGGATTGGCAATCAGGGGGGAGGGAGGTCTTATTTTGTATTCCCTTGTGACCTTCAAGCGACGCTGAAATCATTCTACGGAAGGGACCAAGCAGCAGAATGCAAATCATTGCAAACTTGCGGAGTTGGTCGTCATCGGCGGTGACACGACTATCGTCGACTGTGCACCAGGAATGCACGTTAGGCTGCATAAAATTGGCTCTGTGCTGTGGTCTTACTCTCTCAATTAGTGGTGGTAATTGGTGGGCAGTGCAATGATGCAATGAGATCGGGCTGCTTAAAGCCCAGAGACGGTGATTCATTTCGTTTTCGTTTGTTTTCCCCAAGGAAAATGGCGGTGCACGGTGATAACTCATCGCTGCCTCGTGTTGATGATGAAGATGATGGTGATTGTCACTTCTTTTGGCGATGCTTACAAAACAGAAGCAGAGTGGAAGCAGAAGCTCTGTCTGAACAACTTCGATCCTGACTCCTGTCCTGAGGTCGGACGACCTTTAATTATTGATACTCTCTCTCTCTCTCTCTCTCTCTCTCTCTCTCTCTCGCTTATTGAATCAATATCAGCATCATTCCCGAGGATCACAAAACCTTCTTGGTAACTGTTGGTCGACATCTTCATAAAAAAAGTTATTTTAGAAAGAAAGAGAAAACGCTGGCGATGGTCGTCACATTAGTAGTCTCGACTGTCCCATGATCCTGCTTGGCCCCAGGGGCATTGCCGGGTATCGGGTATCGTTATGCTCGCCGTTGTTGCCATTTCCGACTGCTGTCCACCAAAACCATGACACAGGGAGATGTGCTCCCGGGGACGCATGATAAATCATTCCAAGGGAAAAATAGAACGACCGAAGCCTCCGACCCCCTCTCGTGGCGGCTGCTGGTTTTTCGCATCGGTTTTTGTGGAACCGAAACGAAAGTGATCGGAAAAGGCTACTGGGTCGGTGGTCGTACTGGGCAGCGGAAGCAGGAGGAGGAGGAGGAGGAGGATTGTTGGTTGATGGATGAAAGTTTATTTTCGGCGCCACGCGTCCCATTGCCTGGAAGCAACATCCGGTGGGGCGCACCAACAACCAACGCATTCTTAAGACCAACTCCTCGGACAGAAAGGGAGCGAGAGAGAGAGAGAGACGCGCCATGACGTGGGGCAGTGGACGCGACACGTCCGTTCGTGCCGTTCCGTTCATCAATTCTGATTTTTCTTCTTCTTCTTCGTTTGGGGACCCGGAGAGGAGCGCGCCATTCTGAATCGGAGGTTCCCGGTAGCCCCGGTTCCGGGTCGAGAACGAGATAAAAATCGATGATCGCGCGTTGGTCCAGTCCCGGACTTTCGGTTCGGTTGGTCGGTCGGTCGTCGAGTTTACAATTCCACACGCAGCAGCACGACCGTCGTCGGTGGTGGTGGTGGTGGTGGTGGTGGTGGTGGCGCTCAATCAGTCAAAACTAATTAGGCGTCGTCCTCGCCATCGAAACCGGCGAGAAGAGGCGCGCGCGCGTTCCGGGGTTCGCGTTTTTGGTCCAACGACGGTAATCTGTTTCCATCCGAATCCCCGGGGAAGGCGGAGACGTTTGTGTTTTTGCTTCGACTTCTTCTTTGTGGCGCGTAAGAAGGAAAAGAAGGCGTAGAAGGGTTCTGCCGTGGTTCTGTAGGTCATCAAGGGTTATTTCGAGGGTGGATTGACTTGCGGGAGAGAACGAGAGCGAGAGAGCAACAAAAGAAGTATTGGCAGGAAGTGAGTGGCAACATTGGTTTTGTGTAATCGGCTAATTTGTTCGGCCAACGCGACCATCGGGGGTTGCGATGATCGTTAGCCTTTTTTGCCCTACGGAGGGGCGGTGGCATTCACCCCCACCTTCCTCGCTCGACTGCTAATCGCTTGTCGCCGCGAATTCGAGAAGGAACAACGGAATTAAGGGATTACAAGTTGGAGCACTCGTTGGAGCGTAATTCGTTTAGAGTTCTACGTCCAAAACTTCTACAGTATTTTCTTCCAAATTTTCTTAACTTTTCAACATGGTCAGTCTTGAGCTTGTCAGAAATCATCCCCTAGAGTCATGATCCTAGGAGTGGCATTGACGGCGCTAAGGCAATTGGCATCACGCTTTGGCATTTGTACGTCGCTCGTCTGGGACGGTAGACGCAGTGCGGACATAAACCATCACGAAACGACTTCATTCCGTGGTATTGCATCGTCCACACACCCTCAAAAACGCTTCATTAAAAGTCTCGACCTGCAACGCAACGTGTGAAGAGAGATAAAGAGAGAGAGAGAGCAGACGCTTGAGGCGCTTATATCATATCCCACCAACCAAAGAGGAGCCAACTTACAATCAACCACCGAGCAGTCCCGAAGGACAGTGGCCCCTCACAGGCGTTAAGTCGCATCCTCTGACCGGGACCGGGAGCCTGCAGCAGGAAGAAGTGCACACCTTTCACCACCTCCGAACGTCCGTCCGTCCTCTCGGCCGCTTACATGATTGCTAACTTTATTCTCTCCCATAAAGTCACGTACGTGACGCCGCGCATGAAGACCATAGCCCACCCCCCACCCACCCTGCAACTAACGATGCTGCTGATGGTCTGATGGTCCGTCCGGAATCTTGGCCTCGTGGCATCGCTTCAAATCACCTTCAAATCGCAACCGACGACGAATCGCTTCGCGCGCGGCAATGATAATAATGCGAAAGCGATTGAACCTGCTTTGCGGTGGCGGCGGCGACGACGATGTCGATGTCGATGCGATCAGGCGTCAGAGCAACTTTTGATAAACTAGTTACTAGCTTCGGACGGGAGGGAGGTGGACTTGAAAGGAAATCGTTGGTGGCTGATCGGTGGTGGCCACCACTGTCTGAACGCCACTGTTGAAAGCAATTGCGCGTGAGTGGACTGGGCGAGTGCGCCAAACAACTGCGAGTGGCGAGAAGTTCGCGTTCGCCTGCACATATTCCACGTACGGATAAGGATGATTGAAGCGGGAATTCAACTCAAGTCAATTCCACGCCAATAATTATTCATCCAGACCGTCGTCCTCGTTTGCTGTTGCTGCAGTAGCAGTAGTAGTAGTAGTAGAAGTAGCAGAAGGGCAGCTGCTGGACAAGGGAATGGACTATCTCATGCGCTCTCGGCCATCGATCCGTCAGACTGGATCGGATTCGGAGTTCAGTTGCGAGTTGCCAGATACGCCTTTCGGTCTGTGGAGAACACCCTGGCTATGTGGAGCGCAAATATGGATAAACTGTTTCATATTCATTACATGCCACCCCCGGCATACGGATATGATACCGCGTTGGGAGATGCCGAGGTTCTTGGAGGAGGGTTACGTTCCCGAGTGCTTACGTGCTTCAGGTCATAACCGCCTTTGGCACGATGGTGGTGGATTCGTGGTGGATGTATTGGAAGTGATACGCCGGCCACACACTGGGTGCCCTCTACGTGGTTGGTTCGCGTAATCTCCCAAATCCGCTTACAACCACTCCGGGATGCGGGAGGAATGAAAATTGAAGTTGAGACTGAACTGACTTCATTGCCGGCCTCAGTTTCTCAAGTTATTGGGTTGGTAACCTGGCCAGGTGTAATGGTGACTCGTGGGCTCGCTCGCTGTTTGGATCTCGAGTCTCGTCGTGCCGACCATTGCCAGATGTCCTCCTACTGATCAATTCCGTGACGGCACTTAATTAAGACCTGGAATGTCATGCTGCATTTGTGTGCGCCATCGCCACTCGAGTTCTAAACACTTGACGATAGTAATCCGCACACAGGTGCGTCAGTCGGTGCGATAGATGTGGTTAGTTCGTCGAGTAATTAAAGTTGAATTTAAAGGCCCTTCACACCGGGAATGCCGAAATAGGTTTTCGGTGGAGAATTGACATGGAAAACGTCTCTTTGGAGAGCGTGCCTTTTGTGTTGCCGCCTGTGTGCGACGTAATGGCAGCCAAGTCCATCCGTCATCGATCGGAAATCGTGAAATTTGCGGTTTTCCTATAATTCATCGACCGGGTGGTGATGCCGTTCGTTGGAGTATCGGGAATGAAGCGTCCACGCCACCACGACCACATCCGGCACGCCAAAGTGAAGCGCACTGTTCTGTTGTAGTTTCCAAACCTCAGTGCGAGGAAGACCAACGTCGGTCCACAGCTTCAGACGAGAAGATTGCTTAAAACCGCAACATTACTGTCGTCGTCGTCGTCCCCTGAGGGGGTTTAGGGTGGATTTGAAGTGAAGCAATCAGAGAAAACCTATCCGGCAGGTCTCGTTGCTCGGCCTCGGCCATGGATTTGTGCACAGGAGAGCTGGTTGAAGGGGGATGAAGTTGTTGAAGTTGCACCCGTTACGAACCGGTACCGGCAGTCCCCCCAAAAAGCCCCGAAGAAACGAAGTCTCTCAAGAAGTCGAATCGATATCTCGAGCTGTAGTCAGATTTTTGAAGGTTATCCGACTCGTCGCGGTACTCTTACATAACGCGAGCCCCCCACGTTCTACAGGACGACGACCGGTTCGACGACACCGTGTGTGTGTGTGTGTGTCTTATGAGACACACTTCAAAGTTACAGCATTTGCAGAGAACGTTCTCACATTTGCTACTTTGCAAGTAATCGGAAAGGGTTCACTTCGGGACGAGTTAGTTACATAGGGGTGGTGGTGAGACTCCCCTCATAAGGGTCTCGAGTACTTGGAGTCTGGGAGCCCTTTTCCGGAACCGTGTCCGGGAGAGGTGTTTACGATTACTTTGGTGGTGGTGGTGGTGGTGGTGGTGGTGGCGGTGGAAAGACGTTGTGTGGTGAAAGGCTTTGTTTGTGTCTGGTGGCGCCTGCAGGCGGGCGAGAAGTGAACCCCCAAAAACTGGAATCAAACTCCTTCTTCTCGAAGGAACAGCAGTAGAAGTCGGGAACCGGAATCGAAGTCGGGTCAAGGCAGGCAGGCTGGCCGGCCGGCCGGTTCGATGGGGTCTGCGGAACGGCGAGGACACCAATTTGGAACCGGGCCATTGCCGTTCGGTTCGAGAATGGCGATGAAAATCGATACTTTACAAATAACTTATTAATCTTTGAGTGAAAATTTGATCGCCTTCCCATAGAAGGAGGGAAGGGGGTGGCAGCACAGTCGAGGCGAGGCGAAGGAACGACCTCGAGGGGCTGGGAACAACGGCAAACAAACGATCTAATCATTGGCTACACTGTTTTTGGGTGTGATAGGGATAAGTTTTCCGGCAGTTGTTGGAGGAAAGGGAAGCTTGGGAATGGCATCCTGGCACCACCTCCGGCACCTGATACGATATTGAGTCCGGGTTCTTTTAAATGGGAAGCAGCAGGGAAGAACCCGTAGCTATATAATCTGCAGGAAGTGCGTTCCCGTAGCTGGTCATTGAGATTAGGTGGAAATTTGTTTTCTAAACCTTCCCTTTTGTGAAAAGCAACACAAACAAACAATGACACTTAATACACTGGGCAGTTGTTTTGAGATTATTTCGATCGGTGGTGGTAGAAGGAGGTATTGTAGTGAAACCCTGGAAAAGTATGGTCCAATCTTCTGTTTACAGAAATTTGGCATTTTGTATATATAATCTAAACCATCAATTTTCATTACTATCTATTAATAATGCCACATGAAAAGCCTTTGGTTTCGATCGACCATTGATGATGTCACCTCATGCCTGCCCAAAGCAGGAAGAAAGTTGGTCTAGTGAAATGGTTTTTGGGAACGAATTAATGGACTACAAAGTTTCCGTTGAGTAATATTAAATCCTTCTTGAATCCAGGATGGATTTTCCTTTTAAGTCGGAAGCACTGCCTAAAATTTAATGTTTCCGATCAGCTGCTTTTCTGGGGACTTTTGTAAAACGTCGATTGTTCTGTTCCCTTGTTTAATTTCTTCGAATTCGAATGGATAACACGAAAGGTTCAAAACTGTATTGTGTCCAATTGTGTGTTTGAAAAAGCACGTCATCTTTGCAAATAATGCAATCCTATTATTGCTTTCTTTCTAGCATTACATCTATACTATCCTTTCGTTCTTGCACCCATTATCATTTTTGATTTTATTACCATACACTCCAATGCACTTGTAACACAAATAATGGTTTATTTTGCTGTCCGCGCTGCAAAAAAACGACGGGAAATGTAACATTTAATACTCTCTGCATCGTTGGAAAACTGTTGAGCAGTTGTATAGAAATTGGCTGCAGTTCAAAAGCTCTAACTTTCATTTTCCGAACCAACCCAATTGTCTGAATTGCCGTTTCCCAACAGCCGAAAAAGTTGTCCTCTAGGAAAAGTTGTCTAGGAATCCTCTTTTTTTCTCGGACCAAAAGATTGATCCCCACCTTTCCACTGATGGTGGTGGTAACTACAGAGCACCAGGGAGTAGGCGCCATCCCCCCCCCCCTTCCCGCTTATTGCTTTTTGTCAACAACCCGCTTTCGATCGGTGATTGTATCCCATAAATTATGCTTCTCCCCGCCCGCATAAACCGAACGCCTACCGGATCATTTCCTTTCGTTTTTTGCCTTCAATTCTCGGCTCGCCGGTTCCCTCATTGCCGGTGGAAGGGGATGGGTGGTTCTCCTCGGTGGCCACACTATTTGGACCGTGTCCAAATCGCGCTGCTCCCCACACTCCCTGTCGAGACCAATCTCGCTATCGATGCGATTTCGGGCTTCTTTATGAGCTCTACCCTGTCGTCCCTGTCGTCGCCATCGTTGTCGGCGTATCGACAGCTCTCGGCCATCCCAGGCCCTACTGCTGTCCGTCGACATGCTCCCATGCTTTACCACGGGACTCCCCTCCCCCCACCTCCCCCCTGAAAACCCTGAGATCTTGGCCAGATCGTTTCGGGGCTTTTTAACTATCGTCGTTTGCATCCAAACACTTTGTGGGTCAAAGTGTCATGCGTCGTTTCCTGCGGTGGTTGGTGGGTTAATGTGGCTCTCAAAACCTCCCCCCCTCCCCCTTGTTGGCGCCCCTTCCTTTTTTTCCACCATCTGTGTCTTGAAGCGCGCAGTAGTAGCTTCTCCTATCTCCAGCATGGCGTCTGTGGGGTGGCTGTTTTTAGGGGGGGCAAAAAAAGGGTTAAGATAGATGCGTTATGTCGGTGTCCGTTTTTTTTTTTGGTGCTTTCGGGAGGGGATCTTGCTCCTCGAACTCTTCGACGCTGCTGCTGCTGCTGCTGCTGACGAAGCCAATTATCGTTAGCAAGTCCCAACCGATGTCCCAAAAATGGGGAAAGCTATTAAAGTTAGTGAAGGGTTTTTTTGGCGGTAAGGTTTGGGGGCTAGTTTTGGATCAACCTCTAGTGTATGTGTGTGTGTGTGTGTGTTTGAGAGCTGAACACTGTTTTGGCAGTTGCAGTAGATAGAGATGATAGAGACAAGCGCACGGATAGCTTGCTGCAGAGCGTGAGGAACATAACAAAGATGGAATCATCTGAGTGCATTTCTGTCTCTGTACTTGACGTGTGATGCCCTAGTTCTGGTTCACTGGATGACAATGTTGATGTAAAACCCAACATCGACATCGATTATGATCTTTTCGCATCGGATTGTCGGATTGTCGGATTGTCGGGGCGGTTGTTTGTTTTGTTCTCGGTCTCCACAATGACATTTACACTTTCCCAGTATTCCTCTGAGAAGAGGTCTCTCGCGCATTATCTCGCACATAAATCATTGCCGCTGTCCCAGTGTCGTCGCCAGTTTGCCATGTTGAAACAGCAAATCCCTCTCTCGCTTTCACTCTCTCTAGGGAGAGAGAGAGAGAGAGAGCAACAATCCACGAGATATTCCGCGGCCTAAAGCGAAGGATTGCTTTCCCGCATTTGAAATCTTTGATTACTTTGGCCTCGTTGGCGTCGACTATTTTTATGATCAGCACTGTACAAGGGCGGCGCGCATGTTCGGCTGCTTTCAACGGCCAGCAGCACTAGACCAACGACCACCACCACCACCATCAGCAGCACCCTTTTCGTGTCCGCTGCTCAGTCAACACGTTCCTGTTGCGTTCCTGCCAGCTAGCCAGCGAGCGAGCAGAGCAGAATGCCAGCTGGCATGATTGCGCCGCTGGCAGACCAAATCGCATTAGACAATCCGACCGCGCTATCCGCCCCCCGGTCTGTCTGTGCTGTGTGTGTGTGTGTGTGTGTGTGTGGCCGCAGGGCAAAAGGTTTTAACATTTCTCTTGTCCTCCTCTTTATTTTTGTATTTTTTTCTCCCCGCATGTGGTCGTCGTGTGTGTGTGTGTGTGTGTCTGAAGTGTTTGTTCTGTTCTGCTTTTGTTGGCAGCCGAACATCTCTTTAATCCAAATCGCGTGCACTTTTGTCTTTTCGGTCTTTCGGAGACGACGCTGCCGCCCATCACGCGCCGCCCGTCTCGTTCTCTCCCTGGGGGGGGAGGCCGCCACCGGACCAGTTGATGCTTGGTCTGCTTTGGTTGTCGAAGTGCTGTGGGCCCCTCGACCCCGTTCCCTCCATCTTATTCCTGTTTCCAACGAAGCCAAAGCCATTCGGGAAATCTATTTTGGTTGTGCGCGCTCCTCTCGCGACCAGCCAGCCAGTCGGCCAGCCCCCGAAATGTCGGCGAATGTCGTCGTTTATGTGCGTCTCGTGCACGGTTTGATGTGCGAGGTGGTGGGTTCCACCTCTTCCAAGAGATCGCGCCGCCGAGTGCGCCAGAGTAGTCGCCGGGCCTTAGCGCCCCGGCATCAGTCATTAGCCATCAGTAGCAGCACAGTATCTACTAGCGCTAGCGAGGGTCTATGTGTGTCTAAAGGAGAGCACACTCTGGACCCCGAAGGTGTGTATGTGCGCGCGCGCTGTTGGCCTTTGGCAACTGTCTTAGGTTTGCGAGGTTGGCAAAGGGGGGTGGTGCGGTAGAAGGGCAGCGACCGGCGGCAGACCGGCCAGCGGGGCCAGCATTACTTGGCGTCATTT
>NC_064874.1:82696152-82723652 GCF_943734745.1 Anopheles darlingi | reverse complement strand
TTCGGGGCCCTCTCTCCGGGCCAGCCTCCTGTTTTGGCTGGCGTCCTTGACGTGGTGATCTCGCGCTATCCAAGACACGCTGTCCCGGGGGTTTGTTTGCCAGCGCGTGCGCTGCGCTGCGTGCGTGCGTGCGTTGTGGTTTTGTTCAGCTCCAAAATAAGCGCTTGTTGGTGTGTGTTGGCGGAAGTCGAGCGTGACTATCCCGCGATCGTACGGAGCGCGGCGGGTATATTACGTACGAGCAAGCCACGTGGGTTGCGTGTTGTTTCCCCGCGTGCTCGGGGTGCAATTATGGCGCATGCTGGTGCTGTCTGATGCTGTGGGTTTTTTTTGGGGGGGGGCCTGGATTTCAGACGATGATGCTGGCTGCTCAGCCGAACCATTTACAATGGCCTCACGGAAGCCTGACATCACTTCTCGCGGAGCAGCGCGAACGTCCCACGTTGCGTTGTTGAAAGGATCGCTTGGCACGATCGCAGGGGGTTTGGTTGTGAAAGGTAGATCGCGACCATAATGGTGGCCTCTTGTGAACCACTTTTGCGGCGATGTACTCATGCCTGGTAAGAAGAATATGGTGCCGCCTTCCACGCATGAAGATGAGCCACAGAATTACACAGAATGCACCGTAGTAGATGCAGCAACAGCATTGCATCACGTCGGTAAATATCATCGCACACAATCAAAGGCATGAATACTAGTCGGTGCACCATAAGAGGTAGTCGACTGGACTGCGCTCTGTTGTGGTTATGGGATACGTTAAGATGCGTGTCGTATTTCAGTTCAACTAGCGTCATCTTCACACGTTGCATCCCAGGTGCAGTGGTGCATCATCGCGGTGCAACCTCCGAGGCCAACGATGGCGTTTGGTCCCGGGGCCACTGTGTGTTACACACACACACACACACATACTGTGGGTAGTGTTGCTCTTTCCCGCTGGAGATGCGAGTGTGTACTAGCAAATGGCGTCGCGCTATAGCTGTTTGATTACGTGAACACACGGTGCACGTGCGCCCTATTGCGTGCTGCGAGGAATATGCGAGCGCGTAAAAACAATATCTCCAACAGGGTCGGGAGGAACTAGGGATCTCGAAGATCGGTTAAATGTTAAACGAGTTCTGGGCGCGAGATGCGCGATGAACGCCTTTTTTATGAGATTGCCGCCAGCGTGAAAAGTGGATGCACGAGTAAAGATTCTCGACGAGAGAGCGCGCGGCGCGATAGGAGGAATTGCTTTACGTAATGGAGAACGTTTTGTGGCGATGCGTTTACAAAGCGTTTTAAGTGGAGTATTAAAGACGCTCGTTACATAGAGGGTTCTTTCCGCTCAAGGACAGGTGCGCTGCGCCACGTTGCAGAAGATAATTGACTTGTACTATACCATTTTGAGTGGATTTTTATGTTTATGTCGCCAATCAGCATATAATTTGATTTCATATTGCTGCTTCAAACCCTTATTGCGCCTGCAGTTGGCATCAAATATCAGCGGGATTGATTTATCAAATTCCTCCAGTAATCAAATGCAATGCAAATGATTGCAAAAGTGCTCCAAACCATCCGAACCTACCGAACGAGCTTGATCGGTCTGCAAACCGAGCTTCAAGGTTGATTATGTGGTTTGGTAACGAATTGAAACCCACCAGGGACCAGGCTGTAGTGGTCAATGGAGCAGCAGTCATTGGCTTGGCAAAAACCACATCGGTCGTCCGTGAACCGCTGCTGCTTGCTGCGTCAAGCACATTTGCTGCAGCTCCGATGCGGGGCTAACGGAGGTCAACCAAACCAGACCTCTGCTACAGATTGGTCCATTGCTTTCGGTTTATCCGAAACCGCTCTACCACAAGAGCTCTAGAGCTGTAGCTTTGCTCTGGACAACATTAGACATAAATCTCTTTGCCAATGTGCCAGCCGATGTAGTAATAGTCCAGCCAGTCGGGAACGGTGTACTAAAAGCAGCAGTTGTCAAGCGGTAATCTCATCAGATCGTTGGTCAGGCATGGCAGCCAGGAAGAAATCAGATTTTGTCAGCATTTTTAACCTTCCGGGGATTTGCCTGATCGATCGATCGGCCGCTCGAGCGTTCGAACAACCCGGGGAAGCAAACAGGACAAGGACCACGGAATGGTCAGTTGTGGTTGGCGTTTTTTTTTTGTGTTTGTCATTCGACCGTCCAACCGACCTGTCACTGTTCTTCGCTGACAGCGTTGTGGTGTATCTCTCTTTTCTGTCGAGACCGCCACAAAGCCAAAAGCCCCCTCGTCGGCCGGAATAAAGGACCACGGGGACCCGCGTGTGGCGGAAAGCGGAAGCAATGCCAGCGAAATCACGAAAGCGTAAAACAGGGATCATTTACCGTAATTAAAGGTATTATTATGCTTCCCTGTTCTGACCGGCCGCTCCTGGCAATGCCACACGAATCTGTTCTTTTTTTTTTACTTTTTTCCCCTGCCTCCCTGCGCTACCAACGCTACCTTGATCCCGGTGTTGGTCCCTGGGGCTCACTCTGAATGCCTGTGCCGTCTCAATCGCTCGGCAATTTCCCTTCGCGACAGCAGCAGCAGCAGCAGCATCGCGTGAATTCATCATGGAAGGTGGTGGCCGCGGCGGCGAAAGTGAGCGAGCGCGCACCGGTCAAATGGCCACGCCGGGCACGGTGGAAAATTGATCAGTTCCTGGACACAGTTGCGGCGACAGGAAAAGAAAAATTAATTAAGCTAATGAATGAATGACTGTGTGACGGGAGGGGGGCGCGAGGTGAGAGGGTGAGGAGGAGGTGCCTTAAAATGTAAAGGTTGTCCGCTAATTGATTGCTCGGCCGCAAACGGTGGCCGGGTAATCTCTGGTTTCCAGGGCAGAAAAAGGTCATTCTGCTGTTGGCGGTGGTGATGGTGGTGGTGGTGGTGGTGGTGTTAGTGCAGCTTAGCGTGTTGAATGTGAAACCGTCGTCAGCACGTCCTCGAGTCATTAAAAATGGCATACACACAGTCTGCTGTCGTCTGCAGGGGGTTTGTCGCAATTACACCCAGATCTCTGGGTGTTTTTTTCTTTCTTTTATTTTAATCTCTTTGATCTGCATGCCTGGCTAATGGGCGTCGCTAATGGCTAAGCTAAAGGACAAATGTGTTGCAGCAGAAGCATTGAACGGCTGCGTAGTATTAAACTGGGGAATTATCTGCCGGTATCTGACGAGATCATTCCCTAAACAGCTCGGGACAGTAGAAATGCTTAAATTTGATTTACAAAAAGATCGAAAATGCTCGCTATAATCTCAGAAATGGCTCGCCAATAGCCGCTATCGAGCGTAGGAAGTCAGAATCGACTCAAAAAAAAAAAACTCAAATACAAGTATTGGAACCTTCATCATCATTCCTCCAGAAACCGATGCCTCCTTCCACATGCCTACACACGCTACATACAGTCGACATTCGTTACCCGCCCGATTGCTCGATTGAGTGCTTCGGTTTTGTTTGAAAGTCCCATTATTTACTCGAATGGAAAAATTTATGTCCATCCAGAGCGAGAAAAATGTGTCCCATTTCCTGGTCCCAAAACCCTTGAACCTGCTGCTCCTCGATGCGCGATGGGTGGTCGGACTCGACGGAAACGGAAATTTAGTACCCTTTTCTCGGTCTTCGGTTCCGTCCCGTCCGCACACATCCCTTACAAAGGGGGGACGCACACACTGGCACACAGAAACATATGTCGTAGGTGGGGGTAGGAAAATTCGAGGAGTTTCCAATCGTAAGTTAAAGCGCTTTCGCGACCAGCAGCAGAATGACCTTACGCGGGTAAGGAAGGGAGGGAAGAATAAAGTTTTCTCGGTGGCTGGCAGGAGGGCAATCGCTGTTGCTGCTGCTGCATTACGTTACGCGGCCAGTTGCCAAGCGATTATTGTCGTTGTCGTTGGGCAGCGATTTTTCATGTTCAACAGGCCGCTGCACGGGGGAGGGGGTAGATTGCTCCCCTAAGGAAGAAAGAAAGATGTTAAAGTTTCGCACATCCCGGACACCCGGTTGGCAGGTTGGCGCACTCCTTTTTTCTGCTCGCTCACCCGGCGAGCAAGATGTCTTAAGTCAAACACACGAATGAGTTCAGTTCAACGCAAACGTTTTGAGATAGCCCGTTAGCTCCATTGCAGGGCGCACTACCTTGGGAGGGCGGTATGGGTTTTGGCTACTGCTGTTGCTGCTACTGCTACTGCTACTGCCACTGGTACTGGTTTCGGTTCTGCAGGCGCGTACTTTACGAGCCAATGAAATTCAATGAAACACATCGGTGCCAGTTTTTACGAGCGATAATAAATTATAGCTCACCTCGACCTGTGTGCTACCGGCGAGTGCCGTGAGTCTAGTGTGCTCCACGCGCGTCTTTACGTGCTCTCCTCTGCCTGCGTGTGTGTGTGTTTGTGGCCATTGATTTTTCCTATTGGGTTATTTATGTGTCCAGGTCCCCGTTAACGCAACCGATGCTCGCGTGTCCTTTGGTGCCGGCGTCGATCGGCGAAGAGTCTAGAGCTTGGTTGCGTAGTGTGTTGTAGCAAAGATAAACATAAACCATCGTGCAGCACCCAATTGTATTTGTCAATTGCGATCCGTTGCCGTTGGGTTTCGTTTTGGTTTGTTTTTTGTTAGAGAGCGAGAGAGAAGAGCGTAATTGCTGTCTGTAATAAGATCTACGGTCTATTGGTCTCTGTAGCAATTACACAATAAGATGCTCGCTCAGAAAGCACAACAACTTGGTGGCTTCGTAATACAAAGAGCACGGTTTTCTATAGAAGCAGAAGATTTCTCCTCAATTTCTGCTTCAAATCTTCCACTTCACTTACGACGTCATCGAAGAGTCCCATGTAAAGAACAGAGCTAATGTTTGTGGAAGTGACTATAAGAACGAAGAACGCCTATTCACGTCCAAGATAACTAAAAACTCTCCTCGCTAATTGTCATGTTTTTTTAAAAGTATTTCCCATTCCACTACCCTTCAGTTCGAGCACTAGTTGCACTAGAAGGTGAGAAAAAGACCGAGCTTTGAAGTCGATATCGCTGAGAACATATCAAATAGAACGGGGCCACCCGGTGCCGTGTAATGCATTTGCGTTCGTGTTCCGTTCCTCTTACGGAAGTGACGAGCAGAGAGTTACAATCTTTTGCCGACCCAGAATCGTTCGTCCATCCTCCGGTATCCGTCATCATTCCGTCGTTGCGCACTATCGAATGACACAAACTGTTTGCGCAAACCGTACGTACGTACTGTGTGAAGTGTCGCTACACAAGCGCAAGCAACCGATTCGTTTTTGATCGATTTCTGTGACTGCGACTCGAGACCTCGAGGTTTGTTTGATCGATCAAAACAAATGTTTGCGATTCCGGTGCACTTAGCATTCGGAGGGTGCAATATGGTGCACACACACACGCACGCACACCTCGCGGCTGCCGCCTAGGGATCGTTTTGCTGAAAAAACAAAAATCAAACTTTCATGCGTCACACCAGTAACCGGCACTGTCGCTGTTGGGCGAGCGCGAATCACTTTTCATAAATATTGATCATTCGTGACGGTGATTGCCGCTAATGATTGGCATGTGGTGGTGGTGGTGTTAGTCAGATACCGAATACACCTCACCGTGGGGAACTGCCTTTTCTTCCAGGCGAATGATAAACGTTGCTATAATTTGGTGAGCCAGTAAAGTTAATGTAGATTTATGGCGCACCGTTAGCGTCCACTAAAGTGGTGCTAAAATCATCTTAAACTGCAAAGACTGTTCATAAAACAAGCCCTTAATGCGGTTGGTTGTTAACTCTTCTTTTTTTGCTGTCTGCATTTGTCAAGATAACAGCCGACTGTCACACAGATTTTACTACTAAACCGTAGCACTTGATGATCATTTAAGCATAAACTTAAGAGTGTTTTGCGTAGATATATAACGGCACGAGTGTTTACGATCGAAATACAACAAGTAGCACTACACTGCACGGCAGAGTTGTATGTTGTCTAAGGTCTCCGTTGGTCAGATAATTGACCTTTTTTTTGCGGTGACTGTCACGCACCCAATAGTGAAAAGCGAAATGGCCATCAAAAATTGGGGGGAGAGTGTTTTGTGATATGCATTATTGTGTACACGCGGTTTTGATGCCCCCCCCCCCCACCCCACCATACAGCAGAGCGCACCCATGTTCGCGTGCTATGCTTGAATTCAATTGCCACACACACACACACACACACAGCCACCAAAGTACAGTAAGAACCGGGCAGCGAAAATGGTGACCCTCTAACGATGGGTGTGTGTGGGCTGTTCGAACAGCTCGCCGCCGCCCATCGCCATTCAAATGCAATCATCCCTCGTGCCTCACGAACTAAACGCTCCGCATAAAACCACCCATCAGCTCATCCAGCCATCGAGCTTTCGAAATGTCTCGCTTTCGAGACGCCCATTTTCCACCCCGCTTGGCTTGGCTTGGCTCCGTTACCATGCCGACCACCATTTTCCTCCCGGGGTGCTAATCCGTTTCAAATGACCACACGACGGTTCCGTGGTCACCGAGAGCCTTCCTCGAGAAGAACACACAGACAGGCACATACACACTCTCTGTAACAGCCACTAATGGCCACCGGGGTGATAAATTTTCGCCAAGCTGCCGCGGAGGCCACGAGAGAGAAATGGTCGCAGCGCATAATTTGCCCTGCTGCTGCTGCTGCTGCTGTTCCTGCTGCTGCTGCTGCTGCTGTTCCTGCTGCTGCCGCAGAACGCACCCGGGGGGTAATGTTTCCTCGGATCGCGTTGGAATATGCGACGGAGCGGTCGTCATATTGGCACCATCATAGCGCGAGCGATTTATTCGAGGAATTCGCAATAATGCTGCCCCGGGTCGGTTGCTGCGGTTTTCGAATGCGAGGACACTATGATCAAGGCCTCAAGACGACGACGACAACGACGACGACAACGATGACGACGTCGGCGGATGGTCGGTGCGATGAGTGGTAGCGGTGACATTTATTCGATTTTGACCCACTGAATCGAGGGAACGGAACCAAACCGAGCCGACCGAGCCGACCGACCGACTGACTGACTGACTGACGGGTTAATCATGTTTTGCGGTGAGTTGAGCGCAAACAGCGTTGGACTGCCGCAGCCGGAGAGACGTAGCCAGTGGGACGGAATGACCACCACCGTGGCATGGCATGGCACGGCACGGCATGGCTTAGCATAGCATGGCGACCGACTTTCTCTCCTTCTCGTGAATGCTAGGGACGACCTTGAAGCTTTACTAGGCACCCCAAGGCAATGCCGCATCGTCTTTGCTCGACAACATCAGCTTATTCACTTTCTATCATAGCCGAGATTAGGCGCCGTGGACGATTATTTATGAGGACTATTTATCGCAAAACGGGAGCTCGTATTTAAATATTTCTTTTATACTTTTTCCTCCAAACATAATGCTTTTTCAAAAAGTAGGCATCTGATTTTCATCACAAGTCGAAAGGATTTTAACAAACACTAATCCCACTGCCAAGAAAGGAAAGTCGAAGATGTGTGTTCCATGGCTAGCATAAAAGCATTAATTACCGAACAGAGCAAAGGAGAGAAGCGCCACGAAAACCGAGTGTTAACAAAACTAAACAAGCAAAACCGCCAGCAAACGATCGAAATGTTTACTAATTACAAGCAACATAATCGTTCCGCCCAACCAGACCGAACTCATCCTCTTCATCTTTCCTCACTCCTTGCCTCCCTCCCTTCGTGGTTGTTGCGGTACGGTCTAGACCATCTCCGCTGTAGGAAACTTTCGCTCAAGCACGCAACATCGCGCCGCGGTCGCGCTTCCGATGGAAATTTTTGGGGTGGGCGTTGGCCGCAAGATGCTGCGCGAGGAAATAGAATACTACCACCGGAATGTTGCTGCTGCCTTTCGAATTTGCTATTAATTTTGGGGTTTTAAAGCGATTCTAAAACGGGGATGGTGGACGGGGAGTAGCGCTACTCCATTTTACGGTTCTGCAATGATTGGTTCTGGAACGGGCACGTTCGTTTAATGAACCGTTTTTCGATGTTCTGTGTTCGTTATTGAAATGATCATTGCACGGCAGGACGTTTTTTCTTTTCCCTTGTGTGTGTGTGTGTGTGTGTGTGTGTGTGTGTGTGTGTGTGTGTATTGATTTGCTTGCTTTGTGTAACGCTGAAATTACAAATCAGTCAAAGACATCCAGCGTACGATGGTGTGTTTCCTCGTTTTTCCCAACAAAAAAAAAACCGCACAAAACCTTCAATTTGCTCGTCGCCTGTTGTCATGCGTTGGGGCAGGAGACAGGAGGAGAAGCCTACACGCCTTGTGATGCGGATGCGCTGCTGCCATTTTCTTTTGCTGTGAAATTGGCTGGAAAGACAACCGACCGGCGGTAACCTTTTTCACTCTCGTTTCGCTCAATACATTAGGATAATCTTTGCTCCTGACGCGGAACGTGATTAAGGCCACCATGGTTGGTCGAGGAGGAGGAGGAGGAGGAGGAGGAGGAGGAGGAGGAGGAAGAGGAGTAGGAGTAGAAGGAGTCACGCTCCTGTGACACAGTGCTCACTGGTATAAGGCAGCCAGCAAGCAGGGTTGGCGATGTAAATTGACAATTACGTTGGTTGTTTTCTGCAAAGGGGGAAAGGGCTTCACAATTTCCCCGACAGGTTGCTGCCCTTGTCAGACACTCGTGTTCCGATGCTCGACTCGACGTGCTTTCGAGGCTTTTGGACGATTGGAGGAGGCAAGGCAATGCTGGAAAGATGGAAATGAAAATGAATTTTCCATTTTTTTTTTGTTTTGATTTGAATTCTATTTTTCGGGGATACGCTATTTCATTCTCTTCGTTTATGATATAAAAAATAAAACATCTTATATCAAGCAAGTCACTACCGAAAGGAACCAGCGTAAAGGTATCAACAGCTAAAGCGAGATTTCATTGCAGTAACAAATATATTCGCCTGGAAAATCGTTTGAAACGGTTAAACTCGCGATGGTTTTTTTTTGTATCCCTTTTAATTTAATAATTTCATATTATAATGATCATTTAAGATTCACAAATTGTAAGACGTGGAATGATTGTTCGTACTAGGCCAACAACAGTTTTCTGCAAGTGAAAGCTGCTATCATGTATTCTACTTTTTAAGGATCAGTGTGTGTAACAATTTCTTATATAGTTGCTCACTATAACTCCACGGAACACTTCTGTTCCATGCAAGTTGACTTATAAGTTCGGATAAGTGTTACATTGTACGCTACGAGATCCTTCGAAAACTGTTGTTGTACCTTGACTTACAGGTACATCCGACACTCACAGCACAAATGAAATGGCCCATGCAATATACACTCACACTTTTTCCTCCTCCTTCTATCATTGCGGCTGATCCTTCTCCTCAAGGACATAGAATAAAACCACAACCAACCAACCAACCAACCAAGGGTGGATCGAACTACATGAATTTTCATGACTTTGCCAGCTCGAAAGTCGAACGGCGGGCGCGACGCCGGCGTTTCCATGCCGTTTCATAAATATTGCCAAGATGCATAAATTTCTCTCGCTTCCAACAGAGGTGTTCACGCGCGAACACATTTCCATTGCCCTGACCGCTGGCGCTGGCTCCTTATGGCGCTTTCCAAGCTTTATTTCTATCCGCACCCACGGTCACGGATGACACCACCGGTCCGGGACATCTACTTACAGGACACATACCGTGGCGGGGGCACGCCAGGTCAGGTGAAAACTTTGCCATAAAAGATGAACCACGGCCCATGCCAGGTTCAGGTACACGCTCTTCGGAATGTGTCCAATTCCCCAATACACGTAGGTGCGTAGTAGTGGGGCTGCACATCGCCGCTTGATTGCGTTGTGTTGTGTGCGTGCGTATACGTGTGTGTGTTCGCTATCGTTTATGACATTCGATTCGCGAGGGACACTCTCTCTCTCTCTCTCTCTCTCTCTCTCTCTCTCTCTCTCTCTCTCTCTCTCTCCACATGAGCAATATCATTTCGACCGTTCCGCAATGAACGATGGTGGCACGGATCATGTGTGACGATGGATGACCCCTCTCTTGTCCTGTCGTCCTGGTGTCCTTTGTGCTGGTGGTGGTGGGTGTCTCTAATTTATGGAGAACGCCTAGCGGTTGACGTGCGCTTTTCGCACAAAACGCGCTTTCGCTTCATACATCCTTGGAGAGCGATAAAACTTTTTATTTTCCGCCATATTCACTGGTGCGTGTGGTGCGGTGCGTTGCTCGTATTGGTGGTCGCAATATGGGTGCGGATACCCGGGGGGAGGGGGAGGGTGTGGAAGGTGGGAAAAACTCTTTCCGATGCCTACTCTTCCTGGAGTCGTTCTTTAAATTCTTTTTCTGGTTGTGCTGCTGTTTCCTTTCCCTGTAGCTGAAGCGTCTCCCAGCGTATTGAGAGCTTTTTTCCGATTTTTTTTTTTGCCCGAATTACATGCTTAGCGGTTAAGTCAGTTAAGGCAGCAGTAGAAAGCGGTTCATTAAGCGAGAGCTGTGTGGCGATCATGTTGTTGGAAAACCACATTCATTAATAGCCGCTTCGTGAACAGCATTCCTAATCAGCCGTAATTAGGTCCATGAAGATTCTTGTAAGCTTTCAATCCCTTTCAACGAAAGTTAAGACCACATTACTGGGAAATGCTGTCTTTTGCCGGAGAACCCCGCACCCCTTCCTGTGCCCTCCCCCGCAGCACGTTGATCAGATGAAGTTATCGAACCACAATTCGCGAACTTACGAGTTTATAAATTCTGATCAGGTGGATCTCTCAGTTTTTTTTTTCCACTGTAACTGGCAATTACACTGGCCGCCAAGCATACCCCACCCTTTTCCAACCATCTATTTCTTTCCTTTCGGTACTTCTACCGCTCCGCGAGGTTGAAAGAAAAAAAAAACCGACGACGAAAAGGTACGAAATTGATTTTCCACATTCACTTCTCGCTCGAAATCCACGCATCGTCCGTAGACGCAGAGTGTGGCAGTGGGAGCATAGCATTCTGACAAATAAGCGAACCCCTCCTCCTCCACCCCTTCCTCTCACTTCCTCTCAAGCACACACGCCACGCCGGGCGCGGCGGTTGTCATTTCGCTTTTTCGCGTTTCGCGTTCAGTGAATCAACGAAATGTCAACAATTCTCGTGGTACGTTTGTCAGGTGGGGTGGAAGGGGCGGGGGGGGGGGGGGTGGGGCGAGCGTGGGCGCGGGCGTGAGGCTGTTATTTGACGATCCGGGTTAGTAGAACCCGGCTGAAGCTGTCATCTTTGACGTGTGCCCTCTCCGGGCCAGTTCCCCCCCTTCTCGTGTCCTCGTCTGGAGTGCTCATATTGGTATGCGATGTAATCCGTTAAATTGCTTCTGGAGTTTAAGGGTAATGTTGTTCCTCTTTTTTTTTCCTTTTTTACTTTTTTTGGGGAGCCAACAATACAGCATCCTGTAGCATCTGTTTTGCTTTGGCCAACCCAAGGAGCTCGCTTCTGTGTCCTGGGAGCCGCCGGGATCCAACCGAAGCACAATCCGGGGGCCATTTTTATTTCTTTTCTCCGACGTGCCTTCTCGCGCGCAAACACATTCCTCTGTCTGCGTGCCCGTTCTCTCGCTTTGCCGCTGTCTCGCTCCGTCTCTATCTGTCTCTCTGTTGAGTGAAAATGCAAATGAAAAGCAATCCACTTGAGCGAGAAATCAACTCGATTACAGCGCGTCTCGTTTGATGGATTGATACGGAATGGTGGAATGGTGGTCCTCGTCCTGCTGCTGCTGCTGCTAGGAATGATGTCACGAGCATACTGCAGCACTGGTGGCTGGCCACCACTGCACGACCGTCGTTATGCTAGCCTAGCCAACCATAATTCGTAATTTATGTGTCTTGGTGCACTTGGTGCGATGATACGCGAGCTGGTCTACTAGCTGGTCATTGGCGTTGCTGACTTGCGCTACGGACTTTAATAGCATTGGCGTAGACCAACATTATGTTCTCATCATACGCACTGCTCAGTTGCTCTCGTTTTGGGGGGGTGGGATGTTTGCAACATACTTTATACCAACAAATAATGAGATGCCTTTTGGGTGGCTTAGAATTGCCGTTGAGTGATGCTTGTTTGGTGTTGATGTTGCTGGATGTATAAGCCATGTGCTGGCTTCATGTACCATGAACCACGGGAACATATACACAGGCACACACACACACACACACACGCACACTGCGCTGACGTGCGGTCGATCATTCTGGCACCTTTAATTCGGAAAAGTTTTTCCCTGATTAATTGAAACACATTTACTTTCGCTTTCAATTTGCGGCTGTAATCGTTTTGCTCTCGCTCTCTGCTGCCGTTCCTTACTATGGTGTACGTACGTCGTTTACATGCACGATACAGAGCCGGGCCATGCCGTGCTGAGGCCGAATCCTTTCCTTTCCTTTCCTTTCCTTTTCTCCCCGCGACAAAAATCCAATAACCATATGAGTCGCGAAAGTAAACTCCCAATCGGTGCGGACCAGGAACTCACAGTGACGTGTGATGACGAAGGGGGGATGAATGGGGAGCCTAGATGGCAGGAGGATGGCACGCCGCGTACGTGCCGCAACTCTTTCGCACACACAGAGTGTCCGCTCGATATAAATCATTTAACACATGAACACATTTTATAGCGCGGCGCAATTTTCGCATCCCCATCAACAGCACGGAGAGTCACAGGAGGAGGGGAGCAGCGGGAAATTGGCTGTTTTCCACGAATCTCGGAGTCAGTCGGTCGGTCGGTTGGACCGCGGTACAATGGCGCGAATCGAGAGCGAAACACAACCACACTAAAAATCCTTCTCGATCCTCCGGAATCCAAATTGCAACGACTGCCAGCGACGGAGAAGGAGAGAAACAGAGAAGCAGGGACGTTGTTGCATGAAAAATGTTGTTACGTAGAGGGGGGGAAGGATGGTCACAGGCCCTGGTGGCGGTGGTGCGCCGTGCGGACATCACAGAACATTATTCTAAACGAAGTGATGAAAGCTCTGCTGCAACATAGAAGCTGGGGAATCAAAAAGCAAAAAAAGAGGATAACATTTGATGATGGAATGAGTTAAATGGGGACAGAGAGGAGAGAGGAGAGAGAGAGAGAGAGAGAGAGCTAGAAGAGACAGCAAAAAATGGAAACCAGAATCTGCTCGATGACACTTGAAAATGATTAATTGCTTGCATGAAATATGCTGTAAATTGCAATTCAACTATCAGTGCCGGCATATGGCCGGGGTCAGATGGTGCCATCATGCCCCAGCCTTCCCCTTCTCTTCCCTTCTTCCTCTTTGTCTCCACCACTCTCTGGCGAACAATCTCGGCACTGCACCAACCAGCCAGCCAGCCAGTCCGTCCGTCCGTCCTTTCCTACTCGGCATCGTGCCGATCGATGGACCAGATCCATCACGCGGCGACAGTGACAGCATGGTTCGTTTGCGTCTGTAACACCCTACCGAGTACCGAGACCGAGACCGAGTATTTCGGATGCCCGTCGGATGCCCGCAGCGGTGAAGTGGTTTAAAAATAAATCAATTCCCAAAGTGGATGACATTAGCTTTGCTTTGGCCACCTCCAAAAACGGTTACATTTCCATGGCCAGAACGGCACACAACAACCACCCTCTGGGCGGGAGTTGGGGGAAGGTCTAGCCCTGAAAAATGGCTGCGTGTGATTCGATGTGTAAGTGTCGCTTTTCAGTGTTTGTGTCGCTACCCGTTGGGGAGGAAAATCACAGAAGACACCTTCAGTCTGGTCGACACAATCATCGTCGTCGTCGTCGTTGCAGAAGGAAATGCCTAATTTTCTCGCGTCTTGATCGTGATTTGTACACCATTAAGGATTGCGTGGTTGCGTGGGTGTTGCTTTAGTGGGTGGCAATAATTTAATTAACCCTCCTCCTACCCTCCCTTCCCCACAAGAACATGCTGTGCGCCGCGAGAGTTGCTTTAAGTCCGTTTCATTAATTGAACAATTTTCGGTTTCGGAACGCAATCCGGGGTTTCCGTTCTCGCCCAATACACATTGTAGTAAATGGCTGTCTGTGTGTTCGTGTGTGTGTGTGTGTGTGTGTGTGTGTGTGTGTGTGTGTGTGTGTGTGTGTGTGTGTGTGTGTGTGTGTGTGTGTGTGTGTGTGTGTGTGTGTGTGTGTGTGTGTGTGTGTGTGTGTGTGTGTGTGTGTGTATGTGTGTGTGTCGACAGACGAGCTGAACATTGTGCTATGGTTTGTGGCAACGTTGGAATCGAAATTCATATGGAAATTCGGAGAAACCCTTTGGGAAAAGGAGGGGAGGTCTTTTGCTGATGATATTTATGGACAGAAGTTAATGAGAACAACATTTGCTACACTCTGTTTAGGGGCTCGTCGCATTCCTATTTTTTGAGGGGGGAATGTTGGTCTTCCCTTTACTCTCATACTTTATGCTGCTATTTAAATTGTTGCTTCTTTATATACGAAGAAAATGAACTCGTTTTCAAGCGAACGAGCATTCTGTTTTGTGTCCACCAATTGACCGAATGGAGAGTCCTCCAAAGCTGTGGACAACAAATCTTCATCCGCTTTGTGGCCTACAATGTGACCAACGTACGCTTCTGTGCGTGTGTGTGTGGGTGGTAATAACTCAACATTACCGCTCAAGATTACCGGCACCAACAACACCGACCGACAAACGACCGGGTCATCTCGTTCGCTGCATCTCAATCGTTGATCCGGAGAGTCTAAGAATAGCGTCTCGGTCTTCGATTGCCATCGGGTCGCGCTCCACGCGGAAGCTGAGACGAAGATGAGACCATACTGATTGACGCCGAACGGAGAAACCGACGAAGAAATTTGACGTGTAGACCATTGCGGGTTATGCAACTGGCGGGCGCTGCTGCACACATGTGCACACAGCCTCCGCGAAAGATGAAACGCATCCCGGGCCAAGAAAACGATAATTATAAATGCAGAACTGGCTCCTCCGTCGCCGTCGCCGTTCATCGGGGCCATTGAGGTTGTAAAATGAAACCCATCCTACGCGTCTCTGCACCGCCTCAGCCGGTGCATAACAATATTTTATTACAAACCGACACTTGTTTGTAGTGCGCTACCTACAATGTTGATTTTGTTTGGTTTGGATTGGCGCGGCGTGCAATTATTAAAATTGAAATCACCCAACCAACATGCCGCCACCGGATCTGTTGTGTTTTGTTATTTTATTTTCCTGCAAGGGGAATATTGATGCCTCCGCCTCGGCGTTGCGTTTGTTGATATTGGCCGAGGTCCAGCGAGGAAATTCGGTGGAATTGGCCGGGGAGGATATGGTCGATAGCAACATTTCGCGCTGGATTTTACTACAATCATTGATCATTTCGCTTCGCTCGGAATCGAAATAAACGCCGTGCCAAAGATCGGCTATTTAAAAGTGACGTGGCCATTGAAACGACATCATGCTCCGTTTGCTGTATTCCAAGAGCTAATGCCAGGAAGGGACAATTTGGTTTTCCGCCCCCAAAGGTTTAGAATCTTTTTTCAGCGAAAAAGCAACTTTCCGATGCAGCGTTTGCATCTGTGCTGTTGGCAGCTACGACGGTCTCGAATGTGCAGCGCCGTTAGCGCTCAATAAGCTTAAAACCATTAATTGATGGATGGATTTTTCGTTTTAATGATCCCCACCCGGGGGAGGGAGAACCTCTATCGTCGTTTGTTCACGAGCGTCGGGCGACCTTCGACCGCACGGACGCTCTACCGGTTAGTTGCAATTAGTTTCGTTTGGTGGTGGTGGTGGTGGTGCTGCTGCTGCTGCTAGTGGTCGGTGTTCGGTCTTTGGCATGTCACGAACCCGGTGACACTGAGTGTCACCTTCATCCTCCCTTCCCGAGGCGAGGGAGATTTTCTCAAGATAAACTATTAGCAGATTATCCTCTCTTTGGCTCCGATGGGACTCTGCTGCATGCACAAGTAGCCAACAAGATCTTCATTTGAATAATGAAGTTGTTGATCTCGACCCTCAATTGATGCTCTTGCCTGCCTTGCTGCTCGATCCTTCTGCAACTGGAATTCCTTTTTTTTTCAAATATAAATTCTCTCGTGTCTCGATTTTCCTTCTCTATCTATTCGTTTCGACCCGAAGGGGTCAACGTTTTATAAATTGATTATCTGCACCCCGCGACGGTGGTTAGCGGATAAATCATAGCCTGTAGCATTAATAACGCAATGCTTTGACAGCCGACGCTCGTTTGCTAATCGGTGAAAACTCAAAACAGTATTTTGGTTTTGCTTTTGCTCGGTTGCACCACCGGTGCTATACCTTCTTCCTCCTTCTGGATCGTTGGGGTTCGGAATTTGTGGTAGCTCACCGACACCGGCACGGACTCCGATTGGGACTCCCTGAAGTGTGATAAACGAATTGAACGAATTTTCCACCTTGGCGTGCGACAACCATCAGCATCATCCCATGACGACGCGTTTGACGACGACGCTTCACTTCACGGTTCTCGAGTCAAGCGTTAAATACGTCTCTCTTCTTATGCTCGCGTATGAGTTGGCAATGAGATCTAAAGCATGGCTGGTGGTGTTTCGTCAGTTCATTAGGTTGAACTGGTGGTGGTGCCACACTAACCACCGCCGCCCGTTTATGAGGTTTTTTGGGAATTTGATTAATCATCCTTACCGGGTTTAGTGGGGTTCGCCGGTGCGTGAAGCATGTTTTCACAAAGGCATCTACTAACGATCAATGCTACGGCTTTGGATCACGATATGCCACGATTTTGAGGCAAACCAAAAACCAATACCCCGTATCGTGTTACGCCTTTTGATCGTTTCGATCCTTTCGTTTCCATTTCCATCATTTCCACTTAAACCGTTTGCCGTGTTAGTGTTGCTGTTTTGCGTCTTAACGCTTTGTTGCAATGTTGTTTGTGAATTTACTCAAAAATGGATCACATTCCTCTTCCCGCTTGGGTTCGTTTGCTGATCGCGTAACTTGCAAATCAGTCAACAGATGATAGAGGTTGTTTGCCCGCGAGCCCATGATTCGAAACACTCCGAAACGTTACCGGCTGCGGGATGCAAGCACATCATTTTAGTGCATCCGCGATGCTCCTGCATGCTACAGCAGACTGAAAGGTATGCTCTCGGTGTGCTGTTTGCACTCAGCTCAAACAAACGTGCAAATCGGGCGGCAAACATCGCATCATCGTTGTTGTTCTGGTTTTCCGAATCTACATCCCAACCGACCACCACCACCACCACCATTACCATCTCCGGCATTCGATTGCTTCCTTCGCGCAGTGTCGGTTATCGACATCCCATCGACGTTCATAATTAGAGAGCCCAGGGGGGGTGGGATTGGAAGGTGAATGACCGACGCGATATCGTTCGAACATGCTGAAGAGCAACATGATGTACTACATGATGCTCACCGGGAGGCTAGTGCACTAGCCGCACACACACATACAGAATGAGCACATCGAGGAAAAGTTCTCGGGAGTAGAGGAAGGGAAAAGGAAAGGAAATTAATCTTCCGCCAAACTTTCATCACGCACCACCAGCCACCACCACCACCACCAGCCAGCTGCATTATAGGGGCGGCAAGTAAGGCTCTGGTTGTGTTTGTTCCCTTGTCTTGTGCTGTCGATCGGATTCATATCGACACAGGAAGCAGCTCCCCGAGCAGCGGGCCACGGGCGACAGATGCTGGCAGCAGCAGCAGCAGAACTTTGGTCGGTCAGCATCTTGTAAGACGATCTTGTCCCCGCACCGCCGCATACCGCACAAGCAATTTCGTGGAAATTATGTTCGCGTTCGCGTGCAGAAACAAGAAACCAACCAACTTGTGGTCAGCTAGCGAGTCTGGGTATTTTCGCGGGCCTGTCGTGGAAAATGGGAGAGAATGTTCCGGAATCGAATTACACGATTGATGTCCGAAACACGCGCTTTCCCCGTGAAGCGCCGAGCGAGCTCGCGTCAGTGGTTTGAGGAGTCAAATAATCGAGAGAATTTTTTGTTGTTGTTTTTTTTTGTTTTGGGACAGCCGGTAGGAAAATGGCTCGCGTCACACATTGAAACAACACCGGCAACTGCAGGCAACCGTACGGATGGTTTTCGAAAACGTTCTCACAAATATGAAAATTCCAAATCAATTCCAATGCCGGGCCGATGAGTTTTGAAATGGATATCGTTGCTGTGGTGAACGTGTAGGGATGGTATTGCTTTCAACTTTCCGCCACCCCTTCGTTAGTAGATACTTTGTTTTTCGCAACCAGGACCGAAAGTAGTCTGTTGTGTGGTGTTCGGAGATGCACCACGCGTAACCTTTTTTTTCCATCCGGCAGCCCCATCAAGGATTCAACTTTCCACGCATTTAAACGCTTTAAATCCCAGCTCAGCCGTTTTCCACCATCTGGAGCTGGGAAAAAGAGGAGCAAAGCTCAGTTTAGCGGACGTTTTTGTGCGAACGCATAGTTTTGCGTGTTCACGCCCCATTTATTCCCATTCTATTGTTAGCCGTTCACATGTGCTATTGCGTGTGTGTCCATGGCTGTCCATGTGTGTGTGTGTGTTTGGTTGTCCTCCTGTAGCCCGAGGTAGGGGGTCTGAATGTCATGCACGCACAATTTGATTTTCCACTTCCTGCAACGTGGTACCGGAAAACTTGGTGCAAAACAACAACCTTTCTGCTTGGTTCGCGCTGGATTGGAGTTGGCTGGACTCTGGTTGGATTATGATTGGGCCACTGTGGAGGGGGTGGCGAAGGGATGGTAGCTTCGAGGAGCACCCCCTAACCTCCACTGAAGCGACTAACACTTATCCGAAGCATTCGGAAAACCATTAAATATTCATTTCAACCGCATCTCCCCGTTCGGTCGTTGGGGCGCTCTGCATTCCGATTCCACAACAGGACCTGGTGCCTGGTGTGTGGTCGTCTCGTGGTAATGGATACACGCCTCCCCTCCTCATGCAGGACTCATGGTTGCGCTTTAAACGGCGAAAAGGTGGCTGACTCTTGCTGCATTGCTGCTGCTGCTGCTGCTGCTGCTGCTGCTGGTTGGTGGCTCACACACACATACAAACACTATCCATCCATGGGAATTCCGTGCCAAAAAGCCCCCAAAAGTGCGACCCGCGGTGTTCGGGGTTGTTGCGCGCATAAATTGATGAGTTATGCAAACAAACAACTAAACAAATAAATAAACAGCGCGAAAATGTCTCGCGCTTGCTGCGGGACGGGCGGTCGAACCTCCTCACTCTAGGTGCTAGGATTGGGACCATTCGCGGGCGTTGCGGGCGAAGCGAACGAAGGAAAGAATTACAAAAAATTCTCATCAAGCTTCTGCGGCATGGTTCGATGCATGTTTTGTCCGTTTTTTCTGTTATGGATTGAGATAGGCAATCTCAAGGGGTGGTGGGGAGTTCGCATCGGAACACCGGCTAATCCCACCGCGCAAACAATCCAGCTAAATGGCGCCGGACGCTGCTAGGACTCGACCATGGATTTCTATGTGGTGCCTTCAAGATTTAACTTGCAATGCAGCAACGTGCATAGCATATTAAATGCTATGCTCTATTGTAGTTGCTCAGAGGGATGTAGAGTTTTCTTTTTAATTACTGACTACAAAACCAAAGCATAGTGTAACATTTTATTTTATTTTTCTTTACTTGCAGGTGAGTCACATCTGGCCAACTGATCAGAGTCATTGTGTGGCTAAACAACGGACGAGATGCTGTAAGACAAGCAAGACTACCGACGAATGGCTCTTAGTGTTATTGTTGATAAACTTAAAGTATTGGAAAATTTAAAAGGAGGCACTGCAAAACATTTTTCATATTATAGTAGTGTTCGTGTTGGATAATATTAACTAACCATTGAGTAGTTTGGTATGGAATTGACAAACGAATGAAGGCATTTGCCTTCTTCAACAAACAGGAAAACAGGCAAATCGTTCACTAACAGACAAAAATGCTTTGTTTCGTTCTTCTTGGAATCACCAGCAACATAATACCCGAACTCCGAATCGTATTGTTATGCCCTTCTATGTGCCGTCAACGGTGCTTATCATTTTTTGTCCGTCAAGGACATCTCCGTAACCTTCGAGGAAATTGGTGAATCTTTATGAAAAGTCTTTCATTTGGAAAATCGCGTAACCTTTTCCGCTGTCTGAGTACAATGGAGCCTTCATTGGACTGGAGACTCTTTTCCCGCGAAGGTCACACCGTCAGCTCAAAGTCGCCCCAAGAAACAACTGAAGGTCATCAATTGTTCGGCGTTATTGTAGTAGAGCAGGTGAAAGATAATAATACCTGGTAAGGTAATTGATGATGAGTAATGTAATGCATTGTTAAATGTAGCTTACAATGGCTAAACGGCAAAAAATGTGTGATTTGGGAATGTTAACGAAATTACATTTTTTCTTGGACAGGACCTATTCGCTGCCTTTTGCGAATGTTTTCTCTGCGCTTTGGAAAACACTTTTGGATCTGATGTTGAATACAAATCAGATGGCACAAACGATACCCCAGACACCATTAAGACACATAAAAGTTATGTTTTCATCAACCTCCGCGTACACATTCGGTTTCTCCTCCAATTGAATTCAATTCCGTACGAGACGCGGTTGCGGACGGTGCCTCTCATACTTTATGCTTCATTCGTCGACACCCGAAGAATGATGTGGCGTCCACCCCTTTTCATCGGTGTGCCAGCCAGCCAGTCAGCCAGCCAGCGAATGATAAATACGCAAACGAAATTAAAACATTTGAAACGCCACGTTTAATTGGATCGTAAATTTTACATCCCTCCCAGCACTCTCACACACACACACACTCTGCTCTGCTGATATGGGAAGCTGTTGTTATGTTGCTTCCTTTTTTTTTTTTGGGGGGTCTGGACCGTTTTTTTGCATGGCGCTCCTCGAACCTCGAAACGGACAAACGAATTCTGGTGGTATTGTTGAGTTCCGATTTTGCTTTTCTGTTGCCACCACCACCACTTCTGCAGACTTCGACAGCGTTTCTCGTATTGCATTGCGCTCGAGTGCTTGATTTATTTGTGGAATGATCGTTTTATTGATTCCGGCAGACGGAGGATGAGGAGGTGGGACTATTGAAATCAAAATGGATGATGGCTGAGTGTTCTGGTCTATGGCATTGGGATTGTGGCGAGTTCATGAAGGTCTGGCTTTTGGGCAACTCGAGGATCCATCGAATGTTGCATTATGCCAACTTATATGGACATGTTTGCAACAGTACCAGTGTTCGGTATACTCCTCCTCTCCGAGGATACACTAAAAATGCCTGTAAAACGGACTACCTGGAACTAGTCCCGGCTGGTTATTCCAAATTTGCCACATAACATATTCGAATACTGGCTCCGGAGCTGCCACCTCAGAAATGTCCGTACTCCACGGTATGGATAAGACAAAGAGTCCGTGTATATGAGCGTGTGCGTGTGTGTGTGTGTATGTTGTTCACAATGGACCAAAAGCTACCACAGCTGGGCCCCGTAGGGCAGGAACATTCTTTCGTCCAACCACCATAAAGTTAAACTTCTCCAGACACACACACACACACACACACACACACATACATGTTGACGGTGCCAACCAAGCAACTACAGCAGTACATCGCGTTGGTGCACAAGCCACGAGAGTCCGGGAGGGCCACAGAGATTGCATCGCTGGCTAGTCCGCTCTGTTCGCTGCTGCTCCTGGAAAAGCTACTTTCGGGGGAGGCGGCTGGTATGTGAAAAATGCCGCCACGTTCCGCCATGGACGGGGGGCCATCCTGCAGCTCGTGAGTTCGTGAGCTATTTCATCCAGCACGCCGTGCTCCGTTCATACAAACGACGAACCATCGCGAACCCAAACCAACCAACCAAGCCTCCGTAGCGCAATACCACAACCAGGAGGATGATGGTGGCGATCCCTGGAGACTTGGGAAGTAAGGCCCCACTCGTCCACCGAGTCCCTTCGCTAGTTTTCCGTGCGAATTTTCCTAAGCCCTCGCCTCGGGCGACAATCCTTTCATCAACGACCGACCATGCGAGTTCCCGGAGCCAGAAGTTTTTGGGGGCTTGGGTGAAGGGTTTGGCCCCGCCAGTGACCAACAAAGTTGGGAGGAAATCCCACTAATCCGTATTCGCAGTTCCATCGAACGGGTACGGTTTGGGACGCCTTTTGCCGTTGGCGCGCCCCTCGAGAATCCGGTGGTGACTAGTTGGATGTCCGTGACGACGGTGACTGGGTGACTACTACATATACTGCTGGTCGAGTCGAGCAGCAGTCGGTTACGATGGTTACGTAAAATTTGAGGTTAGATTTCTGCGCGGCATTTCCCCGGGTAAGAGGCTTTGCTGTCACGTGGCCTATTGCGTGCGCTTACTAGTGCGCATATTTCGGATCCAAACAGAACCAGAGAACCGAATCTTAGAGCCGCTTAGCGGACGGACTGGTGGATGGAGAAGTTGCTGATTTGTTGAAAACGGTGCGCTAGTAAGCTCCATCTTTCGCATCACACGCCATTTTGAGTTGCATTTCGGGCCCGTTAATCAGCCGGGGAAGTGATTGCTTGTTAAAGTTATAACACCTATAGCGGGACATCCCAACGACATTTGAATAAGGTGACAGCCGATGGCCGATGTTACTTCGTCGATTAAATCGCAAAGTTATGTGTATATCAGCTGCTACTACTACAAACCGATCAGCTGTGTTGGCGTGTTTACATCGTCATTACCTCGCACCTACCGCTGCTGCTACTGCTGCTGGTGTGTTGTTCGGTTCTGTTGGCGGTTGTGATGCACGACCTTCTAATAGCTCCATCAATCGACCGCGCCCAGTTGTGGCGAACGAACAACAACTAACCGCCAGAGGGTAGCGCTGCTTAATCACTCCCTTAACCGTTCTCCTCTCCCGCGGTTCGATGATGGCCGGGGTGATCATAATCGTTATTCCTGTCACTTGAAACCCATAAATGTGTCCCCAAGGGTGGTAGCGTCGTTAGAATCATCATCATCATCCTCATCGCCTCTGGTGGTGGTGGTGGTGGTGGTGTAATGGGTTTTCGTTCGTGGGAATGCGACGAAGCGAACGACAAAGACGGGAAGGAAGAAAGGAAGGAAGGAAAAACGGCGTAAGACAAGATCTACATTAATGACCGGCTCCATTCATTCGCAATCCATTCATAATGCTCATCAATCCGTTGGCGCTCGGGGTTTTTGGAGTGAGTGGCAGGGGACACTTCTGCTGCTGCTGCTTCAAAAATCTTTCATCGCGAGCGGTGCGTGTGAGCAAGGGTGCGAAAGGGAAACCATAACTATCATTGATGTCGTTGTTGATGAACATCCCAGGACCCAGAGGCCTTCCATTAGTAGCGGTTAGTTATCTGATTTTTGGTGGGGCATCGAGATCATCGCGATTGGTGTTTGTGGATCACTGCGCCCGTTGAGGAGGACCTAAAGGACGGTGCGCTAGACGCCGCAGGCCATTATGTTAATGGCACTATCATGCAGATTGCCATCGCTTCTTCACAGAGGGGAGAAAAAGAGGTTTTCACAATAATTACTCGCAAACTGGAAGTGTTTGTGACCGGATGGAAGAGAAACATGATCATTTTGAATCATAAATCATGGAAATCATTTGTAAATACACCTTATTCTTATTATCGACAATGACGCCAGAATAGCTGGACTACCGACTTAGAGGACGACGGCGCTCGATCGCGAGCGGTGGAGGAATCTTCTGTGGCAGGCCAAGACCGCTGCTCGTCGGTTGTAGCGCCGGATAAGTAAGTAAGTAAGTATTCTTATGTATTTCTGTGGCAAATGATATCTCTCTTACTCGTCGTATCAACCAAAGGCGAAGTTTGATTGTCAGAATGAACAAACTCAGCACCTCATGTCCAAGGCCCACACCCGATCACTCCATAGCCGCGGACATTTATAAATGTCATCCGAGACCGGTACGACCACCCGACCTTTCATCGCCCTAGTGAATGCACAGTACTATAAATATCACGGAGAACAAAATGCACCAGAGACATATTTAAGTTTAATTAGTCCCAAAGCAAAGTGCATCGCGTTGCGATCATCTTTCATGATGTACCACGTCCGGTTCGCGATCTGCAGAGTAATTGCTTCGCAGTTTCCTTCCTCCATCTGCTTGCGAAACTCTCTCGCACACACACGCACACAGTGAAAGGTCCCAAGGGGGAGCCCCGGTCCAAGAGGTCGACTTAATAAATGCAAATTAAATGCAGCAGTCTCGGCCCGGGGGTTGCGGCAGCAACCACCTCCCCACTCCCTGTCACGCCATTCATTCGCCAACAATCGTGTGAATTCGCAAGACAAGCGATTAACAACACGTTCACGGTGTCACACTCTTCTGCAGCGGAGCAGCGCTGCCGCAGACAAGTTTGCGGATGAAGTCTGCGTGCACGATCGACACAATGTCAAGGTTGCAGCGGAGATGCAGCGTTACGTAAGACGGCGCGAGCGTGCGCCCGTGTAGTTCACAGTCCCGAGAACTGGTTCGACCATGCCGACGGAGAGGTATGCAACTTTCACCGAGCGCGCTACGTCAGCGTCGAGGAAGGAGGTCATTGGAACGCATTTCGCACGAAACCGGAAGAAGGGGGCCCGTGATTATGCTGCTTCACCTCGCTTTCGATGCGGTTGTGCGGCAGGCAAAAGTGATGCATCATGGCGGCGATAGGAGCAATCATTGATGGACGCACAACGAGCGGATCAATCAATTAACCAATTAACGCGGCTCGATATTAAATATTGCACCATCAGCTGATAGTGCCGTGGGGAGTCGATCGACGATCCGCACTTCTCCACACACACAGGGCTTGTTGGGGTGGAGCAGATAAGATAAGACGCGCGTGGTTTACATTTTACATTTCCTGACCACCTGCCCGTCGGAAGCGGTCCACGGGGGCTTAACTAATCTTATCCCTTAAACCGATTCCCGAGCCTATCGCGGTAGCAGTAGCAAGTTCCGAGTTACCGAGTATCGGAGGGAGTGATTACGCTGACTGACCGCTGAATAACACGGCCAGGCAAGCGCGGAACAGGGACCTTCGAAAAAGCACTACGCACTCTGAAAACAATGCGTGCGAGCTACTGCTCCAGCTGGCGGGCTACACGGAGTTCCAGGGTAATCTGGGCCTGGCGCTTGCGTATTACACTACGTCCGGTTCGGGGTCATGATTGGGAAGTGGGTCATAAAACAGCAGCCCACTTACAATGACTAAAACCAAACATAGTGATAACAGTAGCGCGCTCAGGATCGATAAAATACAGCGTGAAACGGAAGGAGTGTTTCCAGTTCTGCTTCGACATCTGAGTGGTAATCACATACCTGGCGCAAGTAGCTACCGTTTAACCGTTGATAGTGCAAGATGAAGTCCCTTTTCGTGTGCCTGCTGCTGGCTTTGGCCGGTCAAGTAAGTACAGCCATCCCGGGGAGTCGATGTGACTATAGTGATCGAACGACGTTTTGATTTGTTCCGCACAGTCCCTTGCCCAGAGCGAGAATGAGTTTGTGGAATACTTGATGGAAATCCAGACCCAGGCGGAAACCGTCCATCAAGCGATGGAGGAAACGTTCGACAATATTCGCTTCTCGATGAGCGAAGGACTGATCGAGCTGAACCGTCAACTGATCGCGCGCATGAACGAGGCTCTCGAAGAGATCGATGAGATCCGTGAGGATACTGAAGCGTTCGTTGGAGAGTCGTCGGCTCCGGCTAGCTGTGTCGATGTGGTCGTCGCTAATTGGGAACGCGAGATCGATTTTGCCGGTCAGGCGCTGTCTCGCTGTGCCAGTGAGGCCAACGTTCAGATCGCCTCGCATACTGCCGATGTCCATAACGCTCTAGAGGCTGCCCAGATTGCGTCGACCGAGTTGCAGAACATTGTCGTCCGTGGATTCATTGACTGGAACGCCATCGATGCCACGGAGGAGCTCGCGGACGTCGTCGGTGCCCAGATTGAGGAGAGAGACGACTACTTCAACCGCATCACTCACCCCGCCCTTGAGCGCGTCCTGCAGAGTGTTCTGGATCTGGATGACAACCTGCTGCCAGAGATTCTGACTTGCGTCAACCGTGGCGTTGAGCGTTTCGGCAACTACGGCCAGGTGATCCGTGACACGCTGTCCTTCTGCTCGCAATAATTTGAATACATGGTTGTGCTTTCTTTCCTGTAAGGAAGCAAACATTCTCAAACAGACTGTTTCTATCTATCGTTTTTGTTTTTCTCCTTCGGATTCTGCTATACAGGGCGGAACAGAAGTTTCTCAAATTTGATTTCATCTTCGATAGATTCGCTACATCCGTCCATTTCAACAGTTTTGCAACATCAACAACGTTTACCTGATTCAGGATATTAAAAGAGTTTGCTTCTTTAAAACTGTATTGTATTGGACCTATTTCCGTTTTTCCTTACGTATATGTGTGTTTTGCTTGTGTATGATATGAGTTTGTCTGTACAACGATTTCATATCAAGAACACATGAAACGATTTCATTTCTTCATTCATTTTTCTACCAAGAAAAACAATACAGGAGTGTGTGTTTAAAAATGCCTCAAATCGATTAACATTCTCAGACAATTTAAATAATGATGCTGTGAAATTTCACATCCACCCTTGAAGCTCATTTCCGCGACACGATACCGTGCCCGATCGTGACTGAGCAAAACTGCATTGTGCCATTATCGTTGTCCTTCATGTGTAAGCGTGATCTCTGAGCCAATCGTGAGTTTCATTTCTTTAGGCTCATCGCTGGCCGCGAGATTCATTCACATCCAACGACGTACCAGGCACGCATTTACTCAAATTAAAACCAAGGACTGCCGAAGGGCTCGATTCGATCGGGATTAGCCATGTTTATTGCATAACGTTTCCTTTCCGGAAAGTTATCATCGTCCCCATTGACGCAATGGAAGTCTCGTGGCTGTGGAGAAGCAGTGAAATCAAGTGAATGTTCCAGGGTTGCAGAAGGCATCTCTTTCGCCCTGCCCGCGTTCTCGTATAGTCCCAGACTCGCATCAGGAAACTCAATTATCAGCTGACTGAGCAAAGCCCCGATAACGCATAATTATCGTAATACCGAGTTATATTGCTTTATCGACGGTGTAGTCATGCTTGTTTGTGACCGTATGCCGATCGTAAGCGTGTGTGTGTGTGGGACATATTGGCGTCTCTATCTCACCTGCGACTTATCAAAGCAAAGTCCTTCACATTTTTTTGGAGGAAGACCTCTACGATGGTCAAGCCAATGATTAGGCGTTCGTGGCACGGCTATGGACGTGTCCACGGCATCCGATAGCAGCAAGCATATTGGAAGCGGTCACTTTAGATGAAGAGATTAAATTAGAGGCGCAAATTGCAGGGCAGGGCGGTGGAATTTGTACAATTGCCTGGGTTCCGAATTGCCGCGGTTACCTTATCGCCCGTCACACGATACGATCGTATCGTTCAGGCCACAAATAATATCCGGTCA
>NC_064874.1:82663652-82691152 GCF_943734745.1 Anopheles darlingi | reverse complement strand
AAGCTTAAAATTAATGGAATATTAATCGAAAGGGTCCAGGTGTGGACCACACGGGGAGCGCTCGTCCCGCGTCAAACTTTCCAAATTAGGGGAGGCCCCAACCCAACCCAACCCAACGCAAATCTGCATTTCACGCCGGTGGAACGCCAGCCGCCAGGTCGATATTGAAAAGTGCCAAACCGTGCCCATGGGGGCTAGGGTGAGAATTTGCGGGATTTTCTCCACGAAATTCCCCCCTTACTCCACCATTCCAATATCTTTCATCGTTGGTTCCTGCTGCTGCTGCTGCTGCTCCTGCGGTCTTCTGGAGGGATTGCTGCGGTACATTTAAGCCCCCCTTCACCCATTTTCCACACTCCACAGTAATCCTGGTCATGCAGCAGGAGCAGCATTCGGGGCAATGTGTTTTCAACAATCGATTTCTCGTGTCCCCGTCCACACCTGAGGAGCACCTCTTTCGCGTATTGATTTTCGACAATCGAACACCAACTACACCTCCACATAAGGGGACGGTCCAGGAGGTTCGTTCGCTAGTAATAAGGCTCGGAGGCTCGTGCGCACGGTCGGTCGTCCCGTCGAGTGCTGGGTCGATAAAGATTTACACATTAGGAATGTGAATGCCTTTTGGGGCAACAATATGCATGCCGATGTCGGTTTTGCGAAGCAGAGAGGGAGAGGTCCAATGGACGATCTTTTGCACTGTATGGCACACACTCAAACACACGCGCACACAGAGCGAGTGTGCCATGAATCCATCGGTTCCGATTTCGTGAATTATATTCCTTAGTCCTTGGTCGGTCTCCTCATGGTCGCCATTTGTTCCGTTCCGTGAAATGCAGTAGTTCCGACCTAGGACTCCTCTAGCGGCTTTATGGCTACCGTGGGAGGCATTTTGCTTCCACCGGGGGAGATTGGACACACCGATGGGGAGGAGTCACTGTTACAGCCGGCGCGATTTACAGTAGGATAGACCCAGCACACCGCGATATAGATATTCCTCCCCTGCCCTGCCGCTCCGCCAAAGGCATTAACCGTAATCCCATTGTAAATGATTTTATTTATTCAAGTCTTTGCCTTTTGTCCGTCCGTCGCAGAAGAGGAAGTGGAAGAAGAAATAGGGGGAAAAAGAGTCTCTTTGCCTCTACTAAGCCGGTGTCACTTCGTATGCACGGCCTCCTGTAGTGTGTGGCGCGTCCTGGTGAAGGTCCTTTTACGCTGCAACACCAACCAAGATACTGGCGTGATATTTCAGGGCAGGGAATGTGTGATAAATGGCGTTTTGTGCAACCAGAGACACACACGCACACACAGACAGGCACACAGACACCGATGGAATGGCGACGATGGATGATGAGGTGCAGGACTCCCTCGTGGAGTGAAGAAGGAGTCCATAGACGTCGTAGACATCGTCAGAGGCGGTACTGTCGCCATGGAGGCGATCTTTAGCTTGCACGATGAAAGGACGGATTGTGGGATTGTGCGGAAAGCTTGTGGTATAACTATGCCAACCAACTAACCCCATACTCACTCCTTCTCTCGCTCTCTCACTATTCATGGCAAGTGTGGCAGCATTTAATATAAGTCCTAAGGGACCTGGCCTTAGGCGCCCCGCTACGTCATTGTCTCGCTATATCCTCGACGAGTATTGACGGAACTCACTTGCTTTGCTTATTCCCTTATACTTTGTGGATTTGAGTCGCAATCAGAATGCGGTTAATGTGTATTCCACTATTCTTCGTTCTACCTCTTTATAGAGATTTATACGGTGTAGTATAAGCTTTTAGCAGAAAATGGCACGACACTTATCTAGGTTATTTTTGCCAAATCACTTTCATTGTCATCTTTTTCAAATTGTTTCAGTTTTTTCTGATCCCTTAAACATTCAAATAGAGTGCATTTGGGCGGTAGCGGTTGGGGGCGGCGGGCGGCGGTTGGGCGGTTAAGTGAAGTAAGAAAAACCGATTAGCAAAGTCCCAAACTTAAACGAAACCCAATAAAGGTGCGTGAAAGTAAACAAAACTGTTCGGACCTTGCTCCACAAGAAGCTCCAGAGCGTTGGATGAATGGAGTGTTGAAATGAGATGAAAGTATGGTGCCAAAGCGTGAAATTAATTACAACAATTATCCATCGATAAGGTACATCTGTTGTTGTTGTGGTTGTTGTTGTTGCTGTTGGAGAGAAAGATCCCGCGCCTGGTGGCTATCACCAAGCATCCAACTCTGCTGTTGCATAATTATGATGATAATTTCATTTATCTTCTTCTTCCTCTCTCTCTCTCTCCCCCGCTCCGTCCGTTTTGCGCCATCGATTTGTGGCTGTGGCGATCTCCCTCCCACCGGTTAGCGAGATCGTTGCTCTCCTTTCCGGCTTTGCGCTCCTCAGATTCAGATTCAGATTGTGCCGTTGATCCGCAAAATCGTTCCATTCTGGTTCTCGTTCTTTCTTTTGCCGTCTGGCGGCCCTTTCTCCCATCGTGATCTTCCGATTCTCGGTGCTCGATGCTGGCTATTGGCTGCGCCGGTCGTAAGTTCCGGTCGGGGCCAGTCCATGCTGCCCCGGGCCCGTCGATGCTAACTAATGAACTGCGAAATAATAAAGATTGAAATATTGAAGCGAAATGTGGTGCGGACTCTCACCACCTACTATCGCGTGTGTAGCAGGCAGCACATTCGCTTCGTGAGGTTCATTTGAGCGAGTTTGTTGTTGCCCCACCCCGGATCCCTACCTTTTGCTGCGATTTCCTCACAACAGTGTGTGTTCAAGGTTCCGGGTGCTCTGGAAGGAAGGATTCCTAATTAATGCTGTGTAACACCGGTGAGTGCACCACCTCGGGGGCGGGTGCGTGAAGGCGGGAGGTGGTACCAATTAGGGTGGGGGGGGGGAACGATTGATATTAGAAGTTCAATCCACCTTCCTTCGATTCGCGTTCTCGCACACATTCGCACATAATTTCGTGAAATGAGTTCACCGCCGCCAGGTCGGTCACAGGCCTCTGGTCGGTCGTCGGGAGTAGAATAGCCGGGCACCCGGACACACCACCACCTGGTAGCACAGCACAGGGGTATGCCCCTAGGCACAGTTGATTGGCAGATGTTGTGTGGTCTGCTGGGGCCAAAATTGATCGAAATAATGACGCAAAATTATGATCGTCTGCTGACTGAGAGAGCGCTGGAAATTATAGCCTAGCTTCATCGTTTGTTTTATCTTCTTTGCGCGACTTTTCATCAAGCGAATTAGAGTTTTGTTCTCGTTTTTTGGTGTAAGTAAACCACATAATGAAGTAAAGTGTAATGTAAACATTTTGAATGGTTGAAATATGATCGCTTATATTTTCTTTATAAACAGTTTTATTTGCCTTTTGCTACCACGCTGAGAGTAATGTTGGTGAATCGAGCATTTGTATTCGGTTATGCATCGCATTGATTGGTTAGAAGAAAAAAAATGGCATAACATCAATCTGTTAGTGTGAAATCTTTTCACTTCGCGCAACCTTCGTCCGTTTCTCGAGCAGCCTGGTTTCCCGAGGCTGAGACGCCTCATTTCACACTCCACAGACAGCGGACAGAAACTGCCCTGCCCTTGAACTTGAGGATGATCTTGATTTATGCAGCGTGAGTTCGCGTGTCAGAGCTCAACCTTCCTTCTCCTCACAGACGGTCCTCTGGTGCTCTGCAGTCCCAGTGTCTGTCTGTCCTCGTCTGGCCAAGAATTGCGAAATAAAAATCTTTCCCCTGGCGGCAGCATTTACCAACCACACACACACACCACACACACACGTCACACCATGTCATATCGAATTCAATCATCATGTCAAACCGCGCGGCCTCTCCGGGATGTAGTTGTGCTACCGGATTGATTGGCCACGACAGCCGCTCCCCTCTCTTGCCACACTTGCCCTTGCCACACGTGATAACAACATGCAGCTATGGGCAGCCCAACCAACCAACACACAGCACTGCATGCATTCCGGCCGGTTACATGCCGTGCATTGCCGTGGCGTGTTGTCGAGGGCTATAAATGTAATTTCTGGTCGCCGCCGGCGACGGCGACGAGCGAACGAAACGTGCCGGACCGGGGACTGGGAGATTCCACCCGGCGGTTGGGGCCGAGGGCCGAGAAACGTTGTTATCGTGTCGGGATTGAATATTTAAAATAATTATTGCAAACCGTTTTCACTGCTACGAGTTGGGTGCAACCCGGTTTCGAGTCGGTGCAGGTGTTCGTGTTCGAGGGCCAAAAAGGTGGCCGCTGCCTCGATCGGCAATAATTATCATACCGGCTCGACCATTACAGCAATATGCAGCACCAGGAAAGGTCGCCCGGGATGTCACTGGGTCACAACGGAACGTTTATTGGAATTCAGTCAGCCTGCCGGTGGCCTTGGAAGGTTCAAATGAATTCACTTAAACAAATTAAAGGGAAAGACGATTGTTTACATTCCTTCAATTGAGGCCTTTTATTTTAAACTTACATAAAATGTGTTCAAAAGTTATTCCAAACGCACTTGTCGTTCATTTGCAACGAATTAATTTATAATCGCCGCATAAATGATTGATTATTGACCTTGCATTATTGACCACGGTCCGAGCCCACTGTCCGAATGATGGTGGGACAAGTTGTGTTTGCTGAGCGTGTCCGTGATGAGTCCATGTCCGCGATGAGTCGTCTTCGAGGGTGGTTCGAACATGGGAGCAGAGAGCAAGGGTGCAAAAAAGGTGACCTACTGCAGCCCCCCCCCCCCCCCCCCTACTCCATGCTCAAGAACGAACGCATTGAGATTGCTGTTGACCTGTCCTATCGGCGGCGGCGACGGTCCCATGACGTAAGTTCGCCTAGTTGTTTGTCATTTTCATTAATAATTGACCGATGCGTTCACGGGGAACGCACGCCCCCCCGACCACGGGTTGGTGTCCATTTGACCATTAGCATGCTGGCCCGGTCATCGGCACCAGAACAGATGGCGCTCGGCCGGCATACGGCGATGTCGACGACGACTCAGCACTCGGTCTCGGTCTGTCCAACGAAAGGGAATTGATGTTTACACAATTGAGCCAGCACGAACCGACCGCACCGAAACCAACAGCCAGCCGGGCTGATTACTGTGTTTGTGCGAAGGTAATAGATTATACTAACTACATAAATTTGAGTCTCTCTTCTTTTCTCTTTCTCGCTTTCTCGCTCTCTGTTGAGTGATTTATCATTAACATTACAATCATTTGCGATCAGCAGCCCAGTATTGCTATGGGTTTCCAACAATTCTAACTCTGCCTAATTCTAACGCGTTTCTGTTTACACTTTGAAGGAGGAACTTGAGCTTCAATTGTGTTGGCCAGTGGCCAGAATCGTGGCCAATAAAATACCATGACGCTAGGAAATGTGTCTCTCTCCCCCCGGAATCGCCAGACGGTTTTGTTTGTTTCAACTTTGCGGCGTGCTGCCGGGCGACCGTGGCCAAGGACAGATGTTGTACGCGCGACACATTCTCTTGGCAGGCACAAGCATAAGGAGCCTTCCCACCACCACCGAAGCATCGTCCGCATAGTGTACCTCCCGGTGTAAACGAGCGAACGGACAACCGACGAACCATACTGTCGTCGTCGTGGTTGTCGTCGTCGTATCCTCCCGATAAAGATCGCAAAGGGGGGGAACCGGACCGAGTGAGTGGCTGGTGGCCGTGGCCGTGCCCACATGGGCGCATACATACGGGAGAATATATGGCCATCGATGTCAAGAGCTTTTGAGCCTTTCCATTTATAATGAGCTTGATTGGGCAGAGGATGAGTCGCGGAATTTATTGCCTTCCCGCTCCGCTCCCCTCTGCTCCTATCCTCTTATTGGCGCGGTTTTGCGATGCGCTTGCTGAGATGAGTCAGCCGGTCATCGTCATCGGTCGTGCTCGACGGTGTTTGTCTCTTGCTGTTGCTGCTGCTGCTGTCTCATCGATATTCCTGCAAACTTTGGCCTATGTCATGTCATGCGCGCTTGCCTCCCGCTAACTGGTCACCAGGATGGAAAGTAGTTTGAAAGAGTCTCGCATCCATATGTGCCTCTGGAGGTCAGTTGAGGTTGAAGTGGACGAATGTTCCCCATTTCCAATAGCAAAGAGCATTAGTCCCTCGAAGGGGGGCAATAAGCAAAAAGAAGGGCAACTTTCACTTGCACTAAAGCGCTTATTAGCTTGTTATTAACTCTCATTTGAAGCCTTGCACAGATCTCTAGCTAATACTGGAATGCAACTGACAGTAGTAAATGCCACAAAATGTTGGTAATATAACGCGATCTTGGATTAGATTTTGTACGGATCATGGCGTTACAGCAACCTAAAAAAATTTCAATCAAAGTTTCTGCTGAGTCGTTTAAAATAAAGGTTACAGTTTATTGAAATAATTGCATATTTCACTTCACCGATACACAAACGTAAAACAATCAACTGTAGCTCTGGCAGTTCGTTGAGGTAAATATTGTACAATCGTCGTGTACTGTAATCCTCTTCTGGATCCGTAAACGAACAAAAACTGCTTTATTAAGGGGATCCTCCTGTGGTTGGCTTCGGATGAATCGACCCAATAGATCATTCCAGATTGCTTGCCATCGATATGATCTCCCCCCGTGCCTCGGATGTGCGATGATATGCGCCACGATATCCCCCGAAATTCTCACTATCATCGAACACAATTGCCGGAATGGACTGTTTTGCTGCTGGTTCGCAATTTAATTTTATCGATTACCAAGCACTTTCCGTACGTTCGAACACGTGCGTCCGTCCGTCCGTGCGTGCGTGCCGCTGTAAACAAATCCTTTTTTCCTGTCACTCCGGCCCACGCGGCGGTGGCTGCGTCAGAGACGTTGGTGTGGCGGCCAGCGCATTAATCTTCTCAGCTCCCTCCATCCTCTGGCTCATTTCAACTTCCGCCCGGATCCGTTTGATGTAAACGCCACACACTCACACACCTTTTTGGCCATGGGATGTTGTTGTTGTTGTTGTTGTTGATGTTGAATAATGAGCCACGAAGATGAGGTTCGACCGCCCGGTGGGACACAGGAGGTGGGGAGGATGGTCTCGTCAAAAACTTTTCTCATCTTCAATGTGTATCAGCTCCTATCAGTGGGAGGGGAATCAACCCCATCCCCTCCTCGCCCCACAAACCGCCACCACCAGCCCCAGTCGTTTCCATGAAAACGAAGAAGCCTCCGCAACACGCTGCGGAATTTAGGGGCTTTTGGGTTTTGGGCGTCTCTAGGAATGGAGCCTCTCGCGGCATCCCAGACATCACTTCCGATTGGCGGGGTAGAGGGAGAGGTATGGCATGGTACGCGCACGTGTGTGTGTGTGTGTGTGTGTGTGTGTGTGTGTGTGTGTGTGTGTGTGTGTGCGGGTTCCTTTTGGGCCCAGAAGCAAAACATCCGATTAAGGACTATGCAAATATTTTCGGAGAAATTTGGAAAATGGTGGCAAACAAACCGGCGGCCCAGAGCGCGGTGGGATGTGGAGAATCCAAACCGTCCGTCACAAACACTCACACACACACACATGCACACACACACATGCACACACACGCATTCCTTCTAGTAAGCAGAAGGTAATCTCGATAAAGCAGCCAGCTGGCCATCAACAGAGCAATCAAGAACGGGCTTCTGGCGCGTCACCTCCGGCGCGGAATGGAATTAGAACTAGTTTCTGTGAATCCCATGTTTGGCCTCTAAATTATGCACGATTATGCTACCCCGGCGGGGTCCAACCAATCCAGCAGCCCGGGGTGTGATCGTGTGCGAATGTGAATGTGGTGCAGCGAAAGCAACCGCAAGTCAACGAACGCATCGGTCATCGGCCGAGTGGGCGCCTCTTTACCGTTACTACGACCACAGCGACGACCACAACAACGACGACGACGACGACGACGACGACGACGACGACGACGACGACGCTATCAGTGAGTCAAACCCACCAAGCATAGACCAGTTTCCAGTTTGTGGGGTTGAGCGCGCGACGAACTTCACGCGAGATTCGCGCTCGCAGATTCCTCCCCAAAAAACCGGTTGATGGCCAAAAACCAGCACCAGAATCCCCTTCTTCACACACACACACACGGATACCGCAGGTCGATGATCGCCACCTTGACCTGTTGTGTGACGTTTCCTTCTTCCATCGGCGACGCACGTGGCTTTTTGGGTAAAGGATTGGCATCCAATTCGGCACCGGGATGACGCGGCAAGAACAAGAACCCGGCTGGTGGTGACCGCCTTACGTGCGATAAGAGGAGCGAAGGGTGTGCAGAAGTCATTTCCGGAACGGCTGCCCTCCGGCGAGGAAGTGAAGCTAAGCGGTGCGATATGTGTAAATGTCACGCCTCAGGATCAGAAGGCACTCTCCGGGCTGTCAGCTCGGGGTCAGGCACGTAATTTACGATCCCCTACGGCTGGACCAGTGGACTTCTTCCTCCTTCTTCCTCCACCACCACCACCACCACCACCACCTGCACCTCGAACGGTAGCGATTTGTTCGATTGGATGACCTTTCGGTTGCAATTCTTCTGCGTGCGTTCTTTCGCCAAACCAAACACCATCCTTCCTAGCGCCGAGCGCCTAGCGATTGGATCACGAACGCGCTTCCCATCGCCACCACCACCACCACCACCACCATCCATTACCGGGGCGGAAACGGTGAGAAAAAAAAACGGAGAAGAAGGAAAAAACCCGGAAAACCGGTGCTTGACTGGCGGCGGCGGCACCAACGGCGCAGGAGCAGGAGCAGGAGGAAGGCCTCATAAAAGTATGATTTATGCTGGTCCGTTCCGGTGCTTGGATGGACGATGATGACGATGGCGACGGCGACGAGGGAATGTGAATAGGTGCTACAGAATCTAGCACATCATCTAGAAGGGTGGCCAGAAGTGAGCTGCGAGTGTTTCAAGTGAATCCGTTTGTCACGGTAACCGGGGACGGGATCGACCGGACCACTCCGGCGGCACTTTGTTACCGGTTTCCGTGTGGTGGCCACTCTCGCGCGCGCAAACGGACGTCACAATCGCCATGAAGTGAGGTATGAGCAAGAGTAGGAATAAAAAAAAGCCGACGGAGAGAGAGAGGAACTCCCGAAGTACGAAATTTACTGTCACTTGCAGGCGCGGCGCGCGGGCCCTTGGTCTCGTCAAAAAAGAACCCCCCCCACCCCCCCAAAAACCAACGCTGGGAAAAAGTAGCAAGTAGTAGTGGTATAGTCCGCTCCTGGGCACAAAAGTACTGGCAGGGAATTCATCATCTTGGCGCGCATTGTTGGAACAGTTTCGTGATAAAGTTTGATGATGTTCATTGCCATCGCCATTATCCCCATGGCTCCTTAGTAGTTGACTGGCATGGAATTTTCGGCCACGTGCCTGCCTAGCTAGGAAGTGGTGGGAAGTTCTTGTCAGCATAGATAGAACATTGTCTACGTCTTGTGGCGCTTCGAGTTACATGGATCTTCCGACGGTAAGATTCCGCTACTAGCCCACGGCGGGGGGGTTCGATAAGAGTGAACAAAAGATTCATAAACTATTAGCCTGATTTGTAGTGAGTTTCGTTTTTTTCTGTTGGCGAACTTTGACGATTTATTGCAATATAGAATGGCTTATCGTATTTGATTAAAAGTGATTTCCATTGGATGGTACAGAGAAGATGCTTCTTTTGTCATCCATCCTGGAAGCTGTCAAATTTTTCGAATGAAGAAGTTTCCGTCTTTTGCCGGTGCTCATGAATATTGAGTGAACTACTGAAAAAGACACGCTTTAGCAGACTCTTTAGGGGAAGAAACAGTTCGGTAGACACTACTACAACTAACTGTTTATCAAATCCTTGAATGAAAATAAATTCTATTGATCCTCTCTCTCTCTGTTGATCATGTTTCTATTGATTCTAATGAAACGCTAATAAGCCTTTCGAAAGACTAACCTTTCGATTTCTAGGAGCTCTTTATTACTTATCATGTTCCGAATAACTCTAATTGTGCAACATTGTTTTAATTACTCACCTTTCTGTTTCCGTTTCTTTTCCAGGTAACAAAAAAAACGATTCGATAATCATTATGACATGCGCGACCGATTGTAAGTAAACAAGTGCACACACACACACAATGTCACGATCCCCCTCCTCCTCCCTATGGCCCTACCCCTTCGACTGACAAATTCATTAAAAGCTCCAAGAATTACAAAAAAAAAAAGGATACGCGGATGGAGAGCACAGGCATCTCGCAACAACAAACCCTTTCTGATGATGAACTGCTGGCTCCTCGGTCAATTGATGTACACGCACACACACACACACGCACACGCTTGCATTTTATTGGAAAAAGCCGACGCCAATCATGTTTTCAATCTTGTTGTTCATCATGTTTTCACGCGTGTTTCATCGTTGTTTACACACACGACGCGCAGACGCGCAAAACATAATTGTGTTGCTGCCACCCAAGGTCCATATTTCACGGGCTTTTTTTTCTGTCCTTTTGCCTGTTCCTGGAGTGGAGGATCCCTTTGGGCTTAATGTGGTGGAGATTATTGGTGTGTGTGTGTTTTTTTTTCAAACCGAACCGATATCCGGTAAGTCCGTTTGATGGGCTGTGACCTTACGCGCCGCTGCGGTAATGAGTATTTGCCAAACGGCCACCACCGGTCTGTGCGCTAATGAGCCGCAGGATTTAATGAAGTTATGAACTTCTGACTTCTCTTTCACTGTGCCTATTACTCGCCGCGAACTGAATTAATAGTAAAGGTATGGTTATGACGACGACAAAACGACTCGCTTTCTATAAAAGGCGCTGGATGAAATATGTTTAGGGATGTTGTATATTGCAAATGGCGTACACTGGATAGTAGAAAACCACGTAGAGCACTCAATGCGATGGCGGAGGATCTACCTACACCAATGGTTCGCAATGGTCCGGTTTCTCTGACTGCTTCTCGGTCGCTCGGACCTCGGTCGCGCGGCCATCCAAGAGCGGGGAATCTCGATGTTATTTTCGAAAAACCAATATCATATCATCGAGTTACGTAGCGTGGTGTGGCGTAGTGTAGACATGCCGTCGTGTCGTGGCGTGTGGCGTGGAATGAAATTGAATTAAGTGCCTTTTCGTGACGAACCTTACGACCTCCGGCGGGGCCGGGCCTCTCCCGGATCGGTTGTCGGAGAGTCGTTGTCCATCTCGCACGCCGGCTCGAACCGCGGACGATCGGACATATCTTGATTATAATTGCGTCTTCTTCGACATCTTCTTCTTCTTCTTCTTCTTTTTCGTTGTAATTATTCTTCTTCTCCACATCGCCATCGTCGCGCGATTCCGATTACCGATCGCAAACCACCAACGACGGGCGGCAATCCGAGCGGTTTTACAGTTTGTCCCGGCATTTAAGATCACGTTTTACCGCCACCACCGGCACCACCATCTGGCCGGCACTCGGCAAATGCTGTAAAACGAATTCTAGAGCCCCGCGGACCCGGCCGGATTCGAAGGACATCGAGTTGGGGATGCACCGAGCAGAAGGCACTCGCCGCGCGGCTCGTAAAAATCATTTCTTCACCGTCGTTGTCGTCGCCATCGACGCAACCTGAGACGAGCACAATTACTTTGTCGATCAGGCAGAAATTGGCCCCTCGGTCGGTCGGTCGGTCGGTGGTCGGTGTCTTGTCTTGCCGTACGCATCGCTACACGCATCATTGCACCCGGTGGCGACGCACGGAACGCATCAAAGTCGTGCCTCCCTTGCCGTCTCGAATGCAACCTGTTCTGCTGGCGACGACGACGACTACGGCCCGCCCGGTGCACTGCCGCAGGTTAACCGCTTTTTTCCTTCCTCGGCCTCTTCTTGGCCACTTGATGATGACCGGATTAATTTGCCGGCCGGCCGGCCGGCCGGGCTTGGACAGTTGAACCGTTTGATGATGGGTCCTCCAGGGCCGGCCGAAGATGGTCCCGGTCGTCCGCGATCTGTTGCGCAAAACGTCCCGTCGTTGACGCTGAATCTTATTGCTGTAACAGTTCAATATACCCATCCCCGCAGCATGTGGGGTGGAATCTGGTATTTTTTATTTATTCCCCCACCCCACGGTTCTGTTGGTTTACGGTTGCGGGCACGCGAAGAAGTCGTTTGGCGCATGACAGCGCGGGCGCGCGCGCGTAAAAGGAAACCAACCATAACATAAAACAGGGCAACAAACAGGGACGTCGATCTGTGATCGGAAAAAAAGATCATAGATCGGTGTCGAGAGAGATAACGCTCGAGCCATCTTATGCAACCGGCATGTGTGGCGAGGTGTTTGGATTCCTGTTTCCACTTCTAGATCGTTAGAAGGGATCATATAGTGGAAACAGTGATGTTGAAACAGTGAAACTGACTATGTTTATTGTCAAAACGTAGGAATTCAAAATTTGAGCCAAACTATTCTTCTCAAATCAAACCATTAACGCTAAATACTGATCCAGGCCCTGGCTAACTAATCCTTCGCGATATTTTGCGCGATTTCTTCGATTTGTGGTCATAGACTGTACAAAAAAATCATCCAAAAAGTCGAAGGAAAAGCAGAAAACAGCGCGCAGTGGGAAAACATAACAAATCCAGACACACTCTCGAGTGAGGAAATCCCTCTAGGGGACTCTCGCGAATGATTTCCTTTGCTCGGACTCCTCGACATTCCAAGCATGTGTACACTTGGCGCGTCTTGTTGTGTGTTGTGTGAGAAGCAGCGGTTTCCCTTTTTAGGACGCGGCCGACGAGTTTTCCAGTCCAGGACCGAGGACCGGGGGGGATCTCGATGGGTCCGGTCTAATGAGCATTGTCTTCGCTTCGTGGGGTCGGTCGGGTCTGGTCCCGTTTTCAGTGTCGGCTTAAAGTCATTCTCTGTCCCCCCCCCCCCCCCCCCTCGCCTTGGTTCAAGCTCCGTCGGATGCCCATAACCGTCTTTTTGCCGGCCAGTTTTCTTGATCCCAAACGGGTGCGGAATCCCTCGTCTTTGCTGAAGACTGCTTTTCCCTCCTTCCTTCTTTCCGCTCGACGAGCGTTCAGCGAACCCTTTTTCCGCTGCGTAAGTTGCTGGCATAAGGATGACATCGAGACCGGATGGGACTCACTGGCGGCGGCGAACCAAAACGAACAAGAACAAGAACGGAACAGAAGAAATCAGCAGCAGCAGCAGCAGCAGCAGCAGCAGAAGAAGAAAAGAAATCTCAGCTGTCTTATCGGTGAACCGCGTACTTCAGGTGCCTCATTAAATTTCTTTCTTTCACTCGTTAGACACCGGAGCGACAGAAGCAAAAAAACAAAAAACAACGGAGCCAGTGTGCGAGAGGAATGAGGCTGGATGAGGTGGGACTCCCGGCATGCAAGAATGCGACTCCCCCGTCCGCCCGCCCGCCCTGCCGGCACATGTGACTAACTTTGAAGCTTTGAGGCCACGAGGCAAGGTGGTCTTTTTCCACTTTTTGTTTTTTTGCTCTTCTGTTGAACTTCAAGCTTCAAGAATGTGAGGAGAGCATTATTGCTTTCAAGACATTGACAAACACACGCACACACACACACCAGCTCCTGGTGCTGGATGGGGGATGATGGGGTCCTTGGCCTTCAACCATGCTCTCGCGACCCTTTCTAACGTGTTTGTTGGCCGAGACACCGGGGGCCCTTTCACCGTTATCCGTGGAGAGAGAGAGAGAACAGTTGGTGTTGGTTCCCTCCTTTTCGCTTGTCGTCAACATCTTCAAGAACCTCTTGCTCCCTTTGAGGATACAAGGGATGTGAGTGTGTGCAGCGAAGTGGTGAGTGTTTCTGTTGTAACTACCGCTGACCAGCACAGAGGCTCATCGCCAATTATAGTCTTTGACCAAGTGGAGCCGATGGTTGATGTTTTTTTTTTTGGGGACTGAACAGAACAGTCCAGAAGTGGCCGGCAAGAAGAGGGTAGTTGTTGTTGTAGTTGACGGAGAGGAGGACGTTTCGCTCACATTTTTTTCTGGTTTTGTTTTTCTTCTCTCCAGAATTCGATTCCTGTTTAGGAATCGGCTGTGGCCGTTTTTTTTTTGGCCATGCGAGCGAACGAGCGCCAAGGGTACGCTCTAATTGTTGCCGTTTACGCTTTGAACCTCGACGCAATCTGAATGTTGCGCTCGATTGGGGCCTGTTTGTCCTTATATGGGTTCGCTCGCCATTCCGAAATGCGGTGATCGGATCGAATGTCTTTACCTGCTGCGGTGCTTCGTGCATGTCGTCCGTCGGTTTTCCCCGATATCCTACTGCGGATCAATCGTTGCCGCGCAGATTCTATGTCTGTCAAAAATCAAACGAACAGCGAACGTTGGCGCGTTCGACTTTGGGCCCGACATGAATATGAAATGAAGCTAAACTTGAAATCGAAACGATGAGTTGAGCATAAAACAGTCACGAGCATGCCACGTTTCGAATTCGACATTCCATTGGTTTGAAACCATTACTCAATCCCCCAAAAGCGTTCCTCGTTCTTTCGTTCTGCGTCGTTAATAGACTTGCGGCTCTAGACCGCAACCAAAGGTGCTCAAAAGCAAAGTGATTAAAAAGATGACAGGCCATTGACTGACGCATTGACGTATTTGGGAACAACAAACACACTCCTTCACCTAGCCGTAATGCAGCATAAAACCGCGCATAAAACGCGAGCGAGCATTCGGTAAGACAGCACGACGAAAATGGTAGAGCGCGTTGGTAGATGATGTTCTCTCTTCAATAAAGCAGCAGCAGCAGTGCCTCTCAGCTCCTGCAGCACCATCTTGTAGGAGAAAACGTTTTATTATCATCGCATTATCATTCTCTCTCGCCGAATTTGAAAGCATGTACCTGTACACACACGCACACACACACACTGGCACAATAGAAGATGTGTGGAAGGTAGACACTTATCGCGAAAAATAAACTTGATACGATCGCTTGTGAGAAATGGAAATGGTGATTTCGCTTAATGGCGCACATCGCGCCATGCATCGCCGTGCAATCAACATTGACAGACGATTGTTTGGAATGCTGTATGGGGGGGGAGCCGACATTTCAAACCCGGGGAGCAAACACCCGGTACTCATCCGCCTCGCTCCCAAAAGCGCTTCCTCGACATGAGCCGTAGAGAGCCAGGGAGAATGTCAGGGAGTGAAAAATGTTTCCAATTTGTTGCTTGTGTGTACTTCAAAGACATCTGGCTGGAAGGCAGCCAACCAGCCAGCCAGCCAGCCACACTTTTGCTGTCTCGCTGTTTTCCCAACACTTCTTCCTCCTCCTCCTCCTCGAGGCCACGAATTTTCCGTTGACTGAAAGAGGGAGGAGTGCGCGTTGTTATTAAATGTTGCCGTCGCTCGCCTAAAACGCCAAAAAGGTTCGTCTCCATGCGTTCGTCTTTTGCGTGTGCGTGCCAAGAGAGAATTTTCATTTTGTCTGCAATTAAATCATAAAAATGTGTTTTATGGAGACAATAAATTAAAGCCCATTAAAAATGGGCTCCGGTTCCCTTTTGATCGCTCTCTTTCTCTCTCTCTCGCTCTCTTTGTGGAGTGCTTTTATAGGTAATCGATGCCGATGTGAAGCGCTGCCTGCCTATGCCTCCGGAGGCATAAAAATACATAATTTCCTTCACTTTCTCGCATGAAACTTGCTGTTGGACTGCTTGTCCTTCGAAAAAGTATCAGAGGAAGCATCTGGAGAGCCCTTTTGTGGACGCTTTTCCACCAAATCAATATTTCTTGCAGCGATGACATTATTAAACCCTTGAAGAGAAAATGGAATATTGCTTTAAACATCAGAAATCCAGCAACGCATCGGTCCGCATCGGGCTATCCGGACGCGGACGCGGACCACGGAAACCAGGAAAGGAAAATGTTTATTCGTTCTTTGTTCGTTCCGGATCTCAATAATAACCACCACCGACAGAGCGACAAACGGAAACTATAATCCATTGAAACCGGAAAGCACTTTCGAAAGCGAAATGTGCTGTAAACATCAATTCCGCCGAAGAAGTTCATCTCCTTTGCTTCTTCCCCGAACTGTCTCTGTGCACTGACTGTGCATTAGACTTCCGCCGTTTTGGATGGCAAGCAAGCAAGCAAATTTGTGTTGGCTTCTTTATCGAGCCAGAGCCCGTCGAAGATGCGATCATCAAAGTCATTATCCCGGTGCCTCTGCCCTCTGCCTCCGTGCATCCGTCAGTGCGAGTGGAACGCGGTTTTTGGAATCGATTGCCACGATTGGCTCAATCTTGGCCCGAGAACTCCACAATTCGTCCCTCCCGGGCTCAATCTCAATCCAAACGATGGTTTTCAAATCATTCCCAAACCGTTCAATAAAATGTAACGACCGCCTGATGCCCGCCTCTCGTTCGCAACAACAACGTTCGCCTATTGAGCGCTTAATCGAGAGTGAAGTGAAGTGAAGAGACTCCCGCGCCGGCGCGCCCACTCGGCTGGCCGACCAAAAACCCGGCGCCAGGGCCCCCGGTGCCATTCGAATAAATGAAATGAGATTTTTAAATTTAATGATTATTTCCAATAAATTCCTCGTGCAACATGTTTCGTGCGGACTCCGGGCAGTTGCTCTTTGATTTGTACTTAACAGGGATGTACGCCGTACTCCCACCCCAACGGTCATTTGTGTTTATTTGTTTGGAAGCAAATTATGCGGAGGGCAGTTAGGGCGATAAATTTGCTCATTATAATTATTTTCTTTGTTAGTGTTCTTTTGTTTGCAATTACGTTAATTTATATTTAATTATCGGATGACGTCTTGCATGACATTCAACATGTTTTGAGAGTTTCTTTTACAGTTTCTTTGTTGATTTGTAATGCCTTTCCCGCACTTGTGTGTAAGCCTCTTGGCCAAACCGTAATTAGCAGCTCGGATTACGGTCTTAATTAAATTCCAAGACGCCAACAATCGACAATTTTCATCAACGCGCCCGGGTACGATATTGTGTTTCAAGGATACACTTTCCCAATTAAAAACAGGACCCACTCGACGGCGATACCTTGTACGGGATATGGTATTTTAATAAAACACACCGCGTACAGCGGAGACTCCCGAGACTGCTGTAATCGGGAAACCTCTCGTTTTTGGGACCACCCGTGGTTACGCCATCCCCACCTCATCCCACCCCCCAGAAGAAACTATATGCTCCGTTTGCTGTGCTATTATCTTGAGGATGAAAATTTGGCATCTCCGGTGTCCAATGTACCGTGCAGTGTGTATATGTACGGTACGGATCATAAATCAAACAAAATATTTAATACCATTTATCTTGATACCTACCACCACCTGCACTCCCGGGGAGTCCGTTTCTCCACAGATCCTGGAATATGATCACCTGGGTTGGGACTTTGTTATCGGTGTTAGAGCGAAGGAGCATGGTTTAGGGCTGGAGCCCCCAGACATACATATAAATATATATATATTTTTGCTATCGGATGGCACTGATAAATGTGAACCGCTTCTACGGAGTACGGTTTCTTTTCTTCCTCCCACCATCGATGTATTTTACACTCTGGCTTTTCCTGTATTATCGGAATGCAATATCCATCATCGTGATGTGGACCTTTTTTTCGGTGATAGAAAAAGGTTTTTCCCGGGCTTTGTTTTCCCGTTCGTTACGCTCGGTTAATATATGTAGACCCTAAGGTGTACCTTAGTTCAGGCTTTTGATGCCCAATAAATGATGTTGCATCTATGCTCCGCACTGCTGTAATAGGTATAATTCTTTATCTAGCCGTTGCTAGTTTTATTCGTTAAAATTTGATGCGAAATTGAACAACAGACTTACCAAAACCGTTTAACATTTTTAGCAAATGCTATTAATGGTGTCTGTGTAAATGGCGTATTTGTAGCTTCGATGCCACCTTCTGTGCGGTCATTGACGTTTTTTAACCTTGCCGAAAAAAAAAGAAGAATAGATGTCCAACCGCACATTTATGTGCTAGCTTTCCCTGTTTTCCGTTTGTTTCGATTAGCGCGGTGGCGGTGGCCATCGTTAACATCATACACAACCGGGTAACAACCGGGCCACAACGGTTCCTTGTGACGCCTTCCACCGTCATCATGAAACACCATGCTGCTCCATTCAAAGGTCGTCCGATTTTTCTCAAGTTTTCCACCCCGCTTTTTCCTTCCCCGCTGTGTTACCGCGTATGGCAGTATGCGATCCGTCTCCCGGCGTCGTTTTGTTCCGCGACTCCGCGAGAACAACTCCATTGAGGTCGCCTGGCAGCAGCCGGGCATGTGGTTCGGCAAGACGTAACCGCGCAGCGACCGGCCTCGGTTTAGATGCAGCTAAAAATAAGCATGCCCTCGCCTCCTGACCACGGCCCTGGCCGTCTGGCTCACGATCGTGGCCGTCGTCGTGTTTTGGGGTTAGCCGGTTCGGTCGATTGCGTGAACACAGATTTCCTGTTGGTTTTTTCGGTTCAACGTTGCGTTTCCTTCCTTTCTCTGCTTTCTTCTTCGTTTCGTTCATTTCTCAATCCCGACCGACATAATGGTTCTGTCAGCTTTTGTGTCTCGCCCCAGGTTTCAAACCCCTCCTCCCATTCCGGCTCGGTATTGTTTGAACATTCCATTCGTTTCCTTGAATTTTCATTTTCAATTCAATGCGTCGGTGGTCGCCGTCGTCGACGTCGTCGTCGCCTCCCCGCTTGTTCATGGTGTGCTAGTTGTGGGTTTAACTACGGAGGTTTTTTTTCCTCTTCCTGTTAGCTTACTCGTGGTGTGGATGGTTTGTTTTATTTTTCGATGTTTTGCGCCCGGGCAGGATTTGTTGAAGTTTGAAAATTAATTGCGCCCATGAATTCAAAAATGCGCCGCGGTTCATGTCAATGAATTGGTGGTTCGATGGCAGTGGAAGCTCATTACGCAAGTAAAATAAACACACGCGCCCCAGTCTAGGTGGTGGTGGTGCTACCGTCTATTGTTTGTGGCTAGAGGAAGGAAGGGTCCGTGAAATGCCAAATGTGCAACTTTCCTACTCTCGGCGTCAACAAAAGCAGTCCCGGTGCTGGTTGTGCAAGAGGTAAAACAACGAGTCCCGAATGAACACCCGATAAAGGATGATTAATGAACGGTGAAAGTCAGGAAGAGTAACGGTGTAACCGCATTGTACGCGCTTCGTGAAATGTGATGTTTATTTAAAACATTGCTGCAATCGAACTGCCTTGAATTATGGAAAACTTTTAATTAATTTAACAATTCACAATGCATTTTTGTATATTTGCGGTTTGTTTTTCTTCGAAAACGCGTAGGATAAATATTTTTAACGTCATTCTAACAGAGCAGAAGCTACCTTTATCCTTGGTGTCTAACCATCTCCTCCTACCTGACGTTTGATAAATACTCTTCACACGGTAGTATGGCCAGGGTTTCATCATCGTCTAATAGCGCATCATTTCTTTTCACGGACTACCTCATATATCAAACGTATGGTTCATTGGGAGGCACTGAGCATAAAAGGGGTTCCACGGTATTCCACATATTTCCCGCTGATATAATACACGCTCTGCTGGAAGTGGATGGATCCATGGCGTTGCATTTTTCTCTTCTCACCACCACCGGCATCATCATGCAAAAGGGCAACGCATACCGTGGACGAAAGGGACCTTCTCTACGACACCTTCGCATGTCTGTTTTTTTTTTTTGCTAGATCGCGTGCCGCGTTCCACGAAGTTCCAGCCGCTGGCTACGGGTCGCCCCGATGACTTTCAATATTTTACGTGTTAAGGCTGACGGATAACGGCTTTGCATATTTCATCTACATCTTTACTTCGCTTCACCTCTTCGCTAGATCGATGCATCAAATAATAGTTGAATTCCTGCTACTGCAGCAGCGCGGAAGATGGCGCCCTGCGTATATCATTTTCGTGGGCGTTGATGCGCAAAACGCTGACGCAGGCAGCCTTTCGTGATATTGCAAAGAACAAAGTATTTTCCTGCCGTAGGAGAAGCCTGTTGCAAGCGCGCACACCTCCACAGCCTCTGGTGCATGGTTGCATTTGACAGGCTTCGTATTTCTTGGAGCCTCTTGGAACGGGTGTCATATCGTGTACCTATTGAAAATTGCGAAAGATGTGCAGGTGCATAAAGAGCACCAGAGAGGGTGCATCGAGATCCTAGGAATGTAATACTATTGCGTATAGACATGTAAACTGTTACTGAGCTGTATGATTGTGTAAAGCGCTTATCGTAAATCGATTACCGAGGCTACACAATGCGGATCGTTCTGTTTATCTCTGGTTAGATTTCACAAGTTTCCGTCATTCATTATGACCTCTCTCATTACCGCCATGGCCGAAAGGAGGGGATAAGCTGTTTAAAAAATATATAAATTATTTCTTCAACTGCCAGGCGCCTCCATCACAACCACCCTCCACACCGTCGCGGCCGTCGCGGACATCGTAAATCGCTAACTAACCACCAGCAGACAGCAAAGAAGGAAACTCAATATCCTCTCTTTCCCTTGCAAACCACCGAACACGCGGTTGTTCCGTCGAGAAACCACACGATGTAATATTTACGGTTTATTTGCGTTTTCGGACAAACGTACATAAAGCGATTGTGGACCCTATATCTCTCCATCTTCTTTCTTCTCTGCTCGGTTTTGTTTTTTTTTCTGTTGTTGGTTTTGGTTGAAAGCAACAAAAAAAATGGAAAATGAGACTAAACGTGTTCGAGGTTGTCAGCAGGGTTGCAACCCGGTTGCTCTGGTCGGTTGGTCTGGTCTCTGCAGCGCTCTGCACAGAGGGTCGGGACTGTGTTGTGTAGACTTTTTCTCGTTAAAACTAATTTCACCATAAATTTAAGACAACCAACCCGGCGGGTATCACACCGGCCACTCCCGGACGCGCCGCTGGCTTGTGTATGGTGGTTGAAATGCTTTCGGGTGCCGGGCAAGGTCGACGGGCCAAGAAGTGTTACCCTTTGGGAGCACTTCAATGGGGGCGAGTGTTGTCGTCGTCGTCGTCGTCGTCCGGTGCCGTATTTGGGCTCCGCAACAGACAGGGACTTGCAGCAGCAGCAGCAGCAGCAGCAGCAGCAGCAGCAGCAGCGGGCGCTTGATGAGTTGCGGACGATGATGAGCTTTTCACTATCGCAACGAAGGTCCCTCGGTAGAAAGACAAACAATCAAAAGGTGGGGATGGGATGAAGGTAGAGGTTGTGTTAAGTAATCCGTTGCCTTGGTGTATTTTAAAATTTCAATAAGAAAGCTAAGCACGATGCTTTACTTTTATGGTTTTAAAGGAAGTAAATGTTTGTTAGAAACACTTGCAGTAATCAAAAGGCACAAAAATGAAAATTTGAAAAGAAACATTATCTTAATTTTTTGCCAGCATCCTCACTGTATCAACAACAAAAATGTTGAACAATTTAATACATGAACTAGACGATTTAAATCGAGAATGATCCTACCGATGGAGTTCCTAAATTTGGCGCAATGCAAATTATTATGATCTTATGCTGTCCTCTCGATTTACGGGGAGGTTGTTAGTGAGCCGTTTCTTTCGTAGGCCATTCCATTTGATTCTAGGCGTTGATAGCCGGAGGTTCCGGAGAAGAGGGCCCCAGTGGAGGGCTGAAAAGGAAAACCATTAAACCTTAATGAATGGAAATTATGCTTCACCGGCAATAAAGGTGATCCTTACAAGGATCTTCTCGAGTGAGGAAGATAGAGAGATAGAGAGAGACTCTTGAGTGTTTTTTTTTTTCGTTTCGGCGAAAAGAAAGGTAGAAAACACCCAGAAACAGCCTCGTAATCACAAATCATCACTTGTGACACTGGATTAAAACCCGCATTGTTTTGTGATTCAAATGTTTTTTTATCATTCCATTTCCCAAAATTGCGACGGTCGTAAGACGGTTGGAGGTTGTCCCAGTTGACCACCATTTGCGATCTAAAGGCCTTTTTCTTGTGCTGAAGAAGACGAGAGATTTTATGTAGCGAAAAGAGACTTTGTTGTTCTCAAGCATGTGTTAGGCGTTAGGGTCAAGAAGTGATGTTTCCGGTAGCCTGCTACTCATTAGATTGCCTTTTGGACTGTGTAGGATATGGCAACAGCAGTAGCTGGTAAACAATTTCCCATGACAATGGTTCTAATCATGTTTGACTCTGGCCATTGGCTTTGGTTTACCGCCCAGTGCTTTGAGGTTTCCAAAGAACTCTATATCCTGTGAGAATGCAAACTTATGGCGTATTAAACACATTCACAAAACAAGACCAGGAGCATGACGTCAGTGAAATGAGAACAAATGATGGGAAGGTGGTGTACACAGAACAAACGGCTTGCCTGCCGCTGCTGTTGGTTACAGAAATTCTTAACCGACCGACCGACCGACGACCACCCGTCGGAACATGGGCACTGCATTGGATTATATCCGGCCGCCCAAGAGAGAGAGAGGGAGTATCGGCAGTCATCGGGACCATCGGGGCCACATCTTCTCACTGTCTCACACACTGCCTGTCCACCAGCCACACACCGGTGAGGTTTTGTTGTATGTTTTAGATTAAAACAGCTGTACAGCCTCAAAATGCGGGGAAAATGAGGAAAACGGGGCAGGGGAGGAAAGGACTTGCTTGGGAAATGTTAGCGGTCGTCGTTTATCCAGAGCTCCACCATTCTTGGTTCCCTCGTTGCACCTCAAGCCCGAGAGCAAGTTGTTGATAAACGAGGAAAAAAGCAACCGAGAGAATACAATACAATTAAATTTATTTCAAATTGAATTTCACTGTCTCTCCTGCCCATAGTTGGCACTTCTTGGCAGTAGTAGATGTATCAACTCCCTTACCCCGGGAACACATCGCCGTACTATCATTTCCTATTTGTTTAGTCGCCCGGACGAACAAGTTTTTCCGGCAATCAAGCATAGGCTGGCTGACTGGCTGGCTGGCTGGCCGGTCGTGCAGACCGATAGACCGATGGCCAATGTTTGCATAACCGTACAGCGAGAGAAGGCGAGGGGATGCCTTGCAAGGTCTGCACAGTCTGCACTGTGCTGCTGCTGCTGCTGGTGCTGCTGCTGCTTGGTGGTCGGTTTTTGCTTGCCATGCTTGCCCGACAAAAGTCACTGGCGAGCGTAGAAAGCGGATATCCTTTGGCCGGGCTTTCCTATAAACAAACTACTTTACGGACATGGATTCGACCGGAAAGCAATATACCATACGGGGTAGGTGGAAAGAGAGAGAGGCAGAGAGGGCGGTACGTTGCAAATATTACCCTCCAGTACACTACTCACACCTTCTACTACGTCTCCCGAGGGTTTTTTGTTTTTGCAACCGCCATTTGCCGGCACGGAACCGAGCGAGCAGCAGCAACAGCAGTAGCAGCAGAAATCCTTCAAAGTCTTTAGCGCAATATTCGGTTACTCCTTTCTGGAACATGCCTTTGCAGTCGCTACTAACCGACTGGTAACATTCCATCCACACTCGGAGGGGCACTCTGGCGGCCTCTCTAGAGCGGCTTCTGGCTGCGATGTGCTGCAAAGTTTGAAGCTTAATCGTCGGTAACAGTTTCATAAACCGCTAAATTCTTCTGAAGCGCAAGTGACTGGCAGCAGCAACAAAAAAAAAAACTGAGCGAAATAGTTCTTCAGAACAATTGCTCAGTGTGTGTGTGTATGTTGTGTTGCCTTCAAACCAACTGTGGCCACTCCACAGACACACACATAGCCCACAATAAAAGCATCTCGCGGAAAATCGGAACAACATAAAAAATGGCACCTTCGCTTCGTTTTGAACCGTTTTTTTCTCTTCTTGGCGGAGGTAAAAACGAATTCGTTGCACACTACCACCAAGCGGAGAAAGTATCCTACTCCTTCCACCCACCTTCCTTCTCGCCTTCGGAGTAAAGTGGCGTGTTTCGTCAAACAGAGAAAACAACTTTGTTGTTTCTAGAAAACAATGCCTCAACTCATGTTTCTTCACGAAAATAAGACGTTTCATGGATTGCTAGGGTTCTCATGCTATTCCCATTTCCTGCGTTTCTTTTCGAAGTTTGCCGGAACTTGAAATAGCGCCACACAACTGCCTCGCGTCTGCCTTGCGCTGATTTCGGCCGCTTAGCCGTTATTTTACACGTTTTAGGGACGGGTTCATACCGTTTTTTGACTTTGCAGTAATGTATCAGACGTCCGTGTAACGTGTAATGAAACATATTTCACCCTCATTGTTGCGGCATTTTGTTCTGGTTGGCGAATTGCGGGTATTTCTGTTCCCCGACTAAAACCAATTCAACCCATTCTAAGACGTCTTAAAAAAAACGTGCATTTGACCAGCGCCCGGCGACTGCAAATGCGTCAGATGCATTTGGAAAATGGTATCCCAAGAGACGGCCACACAATCAGTGAGTAACAGCTGGCGCTGCAGACATGAATGTCGCTCACGGCATCTGCAAACGACAATCAGCAACACTGTCGTCTGCTGCTGCTGACGATGAAGAGACGTCGCGATGGTTAAAGCTCTCGGGCACGCTTGTAACGGTAACACCCCGGTGCCCGGTCCCCGGGGGGGGGGGGGGAAGCCTCCCCCCGAGAGCGCACTCCAAGCGCCATAATTTGCAAATTGAACTTGACACAGTGGAACGGAGTGTAATTTAATTACAACTTAAAATTCATAGGGAAAAGTTAGCCGCCGCCAAAATTAGTATATCCCCGAAGCAGAGTGGAGCAGAGTGGAGCTCGGCACCGGCGGGCGGAGACACACGACGTACGAAAAGAATAAGTCGTTGGCCGGGAGAAAAAGGTGTCCAAGGCCGTTGCCGCTTCCCTTGAATGTCCCTTGAAAGATTCCTTTGGCCTCTTTGCCCTTCGCATCCGTTCCAGGACCTTAAGCTCCGGATGAACTGACTGGAAGGGTGGTGGCCCGCCCACCCGCCCGCCCGGCCGTGTGGGGTGTGAGAAGTTTATTCTCTGTCTACATAATTATAATTTCATAAAATATAGCTCCATAAATCTTGCGTCGCTCTGCATGCCCTCTGCCGCCGCCCCAGGCCGGGCTATATGCACGTCCGCACAGGGCGGGGCGGGGTGTAAGTAGACACTCTGCCGGCTAGTGAGTGCCAGTGGCTAAGATTTCTTTCGCATATCGTAACCAGCGAAATCAGTGGAATCCTCTCGCCAAGAAGAGGCTCGCTTCTGTTCGCTTTCAAACATTTATTCACCCGTCCGTTCCGGTGGGGAGGGATTCTTTGGGGATTGCAGAGCGCAAAGTTGGTTGGCCCAGATTTACGAAACACGGTTCCACGGACGCCCTCAGGAGTGGGAGACCCGTAGCGAACGGCCGTATGGCCACCGGACGAATGCCGACAATTGGTGCGAGTAGGAATTTGAATAGGTGAATTATATTATGCAGCAGCAATTTCACGAATCCTGTATTTGTTTTATATTTTAACGGGAATAACCTACTACTGATGTTAACCTTTTTAGTTTTTCCTTTTTTTTATTGGAAAAGTTTTTAAAGATAAGGAAAAGGAAATATTTTAAGAAGTCCCTTAGCTTTTACTTCTTAAATCCAACCTTATATCCTTTAGATCGATCGCTGTTCGGCCTGATTTAATCACTTGGTCAATCAGATCACGTTCCAACCAGATTACTACCGCAGCTGTCCTTCCTCGGGATTTTAAATTTGTGAATTATAGACGAACTGGATCTCTGGTATTGATTCTGCTCTGCTGTTTGAGTGAATCGCTTACGAGACTGTTTGAGCCACAACCAGAAACTGAATCCCATCGAGGTCGAATCGAGAAAAAACGAAACACGAAATTCTCATTAGGATTTCGAGGAGCGAAGGCCAGTTATCCAGTTCCGTGCTGGATTTGATGCTTGCATTTGGTTTGACAGCAATGATCTGGACTGATGGAAATGGTCTCTGGCGAATGCTGCAGCTGCGCAACACTCCGGGGACGCCATTCCGTCCATTCCGTGGAAGATTCGCATACATCGCTGGTTCCCGAGAATAGATAGGATGCTAAAGCGTCTCTGGTGTAGTGTTGTCATTGTTCAATCATGATATTTCGCCATTTTCGCGATGATTGGTTTATGCTTAGAATTTATAAAAAGAACATTCTCTATCTGCTTTAGAAGAAGACAACATTGAAGGAATATTTTATTTACAAGGATAAGGATTAGTATTAGGACTTTTCCAGTTCTAAGTACAATAAGTGCCAAGTCCCATCTAGAGTAGAGGATATTAATGGCTCTATTTATGCTGCCTAGCCCCATTTGGTCACACTTATTGGCGTGATTAAAAAAACGGTTCCATTCCCCACAGCCCACAGCTCCCTCCCTCCTTGGCGCTCTAATGAAGGACCGACTTCAAACTTCAAGTACGGTGATAAACAAGCTGTCATTATCAAAAACTTTGTCCCGAGCAGGTCAAACTCGTCGTCGTCGTCGTCGTTTCCGCCTCCCCCGGGTAGGTCGGGGCCCGTTGCTAAGCTGTTTGTTTTCGGGTCAAACGTATTTAACCATCCTGGCATCCGGGCATGCAAGAACCGAACGGCCTAAACGTAACCGGATGTGCACCTCCTCCCGAGGGGCGCCGGTGCTGGGAGGTGGCAGCGAATTGTTGTTGAGTCTAGAAGTTCGGGTACTAATTTCGACGTCAATCAAGTGCCTGGCGGAGCTGTTGAAACAATAAAAATCAATAATTTTATAGCTTTTTCACCATTTAATCCCCCCGATAGACCTGCAGACCGTTAGGAGGAGGAGGAGGAGAAGGAGAAGTTAGAAGTTAGACGTAGACGTAGACGTGAGCGAGTGTTGCCGGACGGCGACAACGGAGCAATAAAATTTGCCTCGTCATAAATTAGTTTCCATGGCCAGGCCCCAAAAATGCTTCGACCGATTTTTGATTGCTAACACTGCACTGGCATAAAAGAAGCGCCGCTCGCGCGTGTGCGTCTCGAGTGGGGAAGAGCGGGGCCAGTGGCCCAAAAGGCGAAACACTACTTAGGTTCCGCATGATGGTAGCGGCGGTACGCCTTGCTCGAACGGGAAGTCAAGTTGAATCGAAAACATGAACTCAAAGTGCAAACGGTAGTAAACGGGTGCTGGTGCTACCGACGAAACGTTCCAATACCTTCTTCTAATGGTAGTTTGGTAGTTTCGCAAATGGCGCCGAGGGAACAAGAGCCAACACACCACAACAACGACGTGGGCAAAAATGACCGGCTCCGAAAATAAATAATGCTCGGGGCCGTCGGGTCGCCGAGACACGGCACGTTGTTTGTTGGAACTAATAACTGTGGAACATGTGTGTTCCGAACAGTAGGTACTGTGAGAACAACATGATACGCGGCAATATATACTATCAGCGTGGATTCAAACGCTACGAAACCAAAAACATAAACTGTCATCGACTGTCGACTTGCGCCGCCATCATCCATCAATCTAGTAAATAGTATCAAATACGGGGGGTGGGCACCAAATGATGTTTGATGGTGTTTCTACGCTTACGCATCAACATAAACTTCATTTCGCTGTCGGAGTTTAAAAATACT
>NC_064874.1:82636152-82656152 GCF_943734745.1 Anopheles darlingi | reverse complement strand
ACACACACACACACACACAGCACGTTGCTTGCATAAACATACGGCTTATCATTTTGTAAGAATACCCGAACTGTTGAAGTATTCTCTGTTACTATTATTCAGCGGAACGGTCGTTCCTACGAGAGAGGATTCCGTAAAAAAGCTGAATACTTTCTGAATAATACATGTTTTTGGGTGAAGGCAAAGGTTTTTGGTTGCAGGTATATGATGATATGATATTCACATATTTCATGCAAAGATCCTTTATTAAACTGGCCAAATAACCGGCATCATCTCATCATGAGATGCGCAAGTTTCGTCCTATCTCTTGGGCATCGCATAGACGCCCACCCTCCTTCGCACAAACGTCTTTAATAAATGTTGGCCCCGCTCTATGTCATGCCACATTATTGCATAGTCTTTATCCTAAAATATAAAATGAAACGAGACACAATCCATTATGGTCAGTTTCGTTACATCTTTACTACGGTGCCGGAGGAGGGTTTTGTATAATTGAAAACTTTGCTACTTCTGCTACTTGCCAAACTCATAATGTTCCGTTTTATGTTTATCCAGTCACGGATAGTCACGGGGCCTTTGCTCGTGCTCTTGAGCTCTTGAAACTGCACAGGACCAACTTTCCTTTCGGAAGAACTTAATTTTCCCGAGCAATGCCAGATAATTTTCCTCGTAGCTAATTTCCAGCCTTACGGCACGGTAACAGTTTTGCACAAGCACGTCCCTGCTAAAATCTGCATCGCTACGGATACAGCGTCGTATGCTCAAAGCTGCAACACGTGGCATGGACAAAATGGAGCAAATTAAACTTCCCAATGCCCTCTCACGGGTGCAGCTACTTTGGTAACCAATATTTTAAAAATATATAGCTGGAGGTTTTAGTTATTCACAAACTTCTGCTGTTTCAAGAACTGAATGTCAAAATAAGTTAATTTATAGGATAGAATGCCTGAAGGATGAAGAATGACTAATCTTATGTACTGGCAATGACAGAAATGGTTCGATCCAACCGCAACTAATGGAGATTTGTTTGATCTCTCCTCAATCTTCTGTCCATCGTTTGATATTGGTGATAAAGGATGACAGTTTTCATGCTGTGACACAAGGCTAGTCTATTAGTCCGGCTCCCGAATCCCGTAATTGGCCAATACTATTAAGACCTGTCAAATGCAGATACCTCAAACGGTTTCGTATCCGATCCTTTGATGCTCTTAATTATATGTGTCCTTCTTCAAGCGAAGTGACGCATTTTCGAAAAGACCGACACTGATGGAGGCAGTCTTGACCCAATTCACATCTATTATAGTCTTCGTTTCTCCCTTTTCTATTGAAAATAGTATCAATTCTCATTAGTAATTGTTTTGACGGAATTGCTGCGTAATCAATGAGCAAGAGAAACGCTTTTATGTTGAATGTTTTATGTTTGCAAAAGTATTTTTCCTGCGATAAGTTATTCAACTGTATGATTTCATTTCTTTGTGTAACTTTTCTCTCTTTTTTTCAGGCAAAACTGGAAACCAAAGCATTGAAAGCCAAACGGCCTGGTTTCACAGACGAAAGATACCACGAAACGTCGTACTACATTGAAAATGGTGAGATAAGTTTTATATGGTCGTTAAAAAGGTTTCAGTTTTGTAATCAACCGAACAGATGCTTGTTTATCAATATTTACGCAACTGAGACACTCTTCCCAAGAGAGTATACTTTAATAGCGGGATAATAACGTTTTTTTTATTATGATTCATTCCACAGGTCTACGGAAGGTTTATCCATACTATTTCACCTTCACAACGTTCACAAAGGGCCGTTGGGTTGGCGAAAAGATATTGGATGTGTTTGCGCGTGAGTTTCGTGCCCACCCGGCCGAAGAGTACGAACGATGCATTAAGGCAGGAACCCTGACGGTGAACTACGAAAAAGTGCCAACGGATTATAGGTTAAAGCATAACGATCTCCTAGCGAATATCGTTCACAGGTAATTGAAAATCACCCTATGAGTGGTTCTATTAAACTATGTTTCCTTTAAAGGATTTGTCGATAACGATTTGTCTAAACTCCTGAAATCGTCTGTACAAGTTCACGCGACCCCCATTAGTTCCGGAAATCTGACGGATTTGACTCTAGAACAGTACATATGATATCCTTTCTTGAAGACAAGAAGGCTCTCCACTGTAACTGTAAATCGCGTCAAAACAGTTACATGGTTAACATGTAATTCTGGGTATTGCAACGCGTTTGCAATGCGCACCCACCTGTTCGCTGTTTGGTTATTTATGCGTTGTTGTGTCCTATTTCAGTAAATTTAAAATTTCCCTGTACAGTACAATTTGAGATACTAAATCTAATCCGCGTTGAGAAAACCACCGAGAAAAGACTGTGGAATCCAATTAACAAATCTCCTTACGACAGAACGCTCCGGCTTAATTGTGTCTATTGCAAATCGACGCCAATACCTTCGCCAGCCGACCATAAGGAATATTGAACTTTGCTGTAAATAGGCTTGCCATTTTTATACATTTTAAATTTTGGAAATTAAGAGAAAGAAGATGCTGCACAGGCGTGATATATACATCATTTCAAACTAAAGGAGCTTGAAAAACATACAAACTCAATCCACAATGCAACACATTCCCCGAACGCTTAAGTACATCGGCTTATTCCAATCATACCATTCCGCATCGTCTCATGTTTTATCCCAGAAAGAAGAAATACTTTGTCAGAGAAGAGGGTTTTTGCATGAGTTCACGAGATTCTCTTATGTGAATTTATAATAATCGAACATGGATGCATGATTCTAAATTTTTACTAAAAACCCAATGATATGTTCAAAGAGTTGTGCTTTCTATCATAACCGCAAAGTTACTTTCTGCGCAGCATGGTATGCTTCAAGTAACAAAAAATACCACAACGGTAAGCAATAGCAATAAAGTCTAGGTAACTTTTACCGTTAGCCTCCTTCAACTAAGTGACTAGTTTTTGTCTGGTAAAGCACCTGGCAGTAGCATCCTGTATCAAAGGTTACTATGAGACACCCTTGATAAGAGATAACTACAAATAGTTGCTTGAATTGCTTAGCAGTGCACACTGTGCAGGTAAAAGTTTTTTTTAACATCCTGTGCTAGTGTCGGCCATGATCTACAATTAGTGCCATTAGCTTCATTTACTCTTAGTTCTTTTTAGCTTCTCAGTTTAGAAAGTTCTGTTAATTACATTACTTATTATGTAAGTTTTTTCTCATAATAAACTAATATTCTTTGCCGAAGTTCATTTTGTTCGTGGTTTAGAAGCAACACAAAGGCGGATGTACAATCAACAGTATGCTCTACATAATAGAGCAACACAAGATTGTTTTTATACGAACTAAACTTGTGTTTGTGTAATGAATGTTACTAAATACGTGAACATGCATGTTTTGATGCTTTTTATATCTCCACTAGTGTAGATAACAGCTCGATTCAGTTTGATTCGGCAAGCGAAGTATTTCTTCTTTCATTCCATTTCCTCTTTATCCAATGAGCTTTTTTCCCATATCCCTGTCTCCCCACTCTAATTTGGCATTCCGAAACGCAATCGAAAACTAATAAGCTCCTTCAGCGATTGGTAGATGTTATTCGTTATCTGGAAGTGTTTCCAGCTGTTTCCTTTTCCACGGTTTTCATTTATGTTTATTTTCGCTTCCCATTATCCATGACAATCAACCCGTAAAGTTGACGATACTTCCAACCAACCCTTACCAAAAATCATCTACATATGAGTGTTGTATTTTCCAGACATGAAGTTCCAGTAACTAGTCAACCAATCACAATAGTGCACATGGACGACGATATTGTGGTTGTGAACAAACCGGCATCTATACCAGTAAGTGGCTTAAATGACCGCCATTTTGTTTTTACTGTTCTTATTAATTCGTAGTAGTTCTGCAAGCTATCCACGCCAATCACAGAAAAAAAACACGTAACAGCCCTGTGTGAAACACGGTTCGTTGGCTGCGCTCATGCTTATGTTTGATTTGGTTATTTAACTGTGTTCTTATTTAATAAGTAATAATATTCCAAATTCCATCATTGGAATGCCTGGCTACCTGCTATCAATCCTGGCTAGAATGGTTATAAGATTAATATGTTGACGTTATTGTTTACAAATTCTGTGTAGAATCCTTTTCAACCATTAAATGTTATGTAGAATTGAGATTCATAGTGGGGACTGGGACTGTCGAAAGTGTAATCTTGTGGAAGCTAAGCTCAGGGCTCGTACTTGCTTCAATCATAAAACTGTCTTTATACTTAGGATATGGAGTTAAACCATGCTTTTTTTAAGTAAGATCCTACCCATACTCCAAGTTTAAAATTGTTTTTGGATGAAAATTTGAAAACATATTACTCACAATTGCACACCACATGGGGAATATTTCATGAATCTCTCTCCCACCGTAACATAAATAAATAATATGGGCTTGATTACGTCCAAATACCAACCTGACTTCCTTATCCCTAGGAAAAAAAGTATTCCCAACTGAAAAGAATAGTCAGCATAATGTTCCAGTCCGCAACGAAACATAGATTTACTCATTTTCCCTGGCTTTTAATGAAATTTTTCTGCCAACAAAGGGTCGTTACTTGTGCTTTATAGTAAGGTATCTTCCGGCTTTTCCAACATCCGCTCTCGGCCAGGAATGTTGGTTAACCTCATTTTCGTTCGTTCCCAGGGTTTCCAATAAAGCCACGAATGTATTATGGACGGTAACCGCAGAATGTAAAATAATAACCCTGCTCTTCCTGTTCGTTGTCCGGGTATCATTCCTGCCGAGAGTGCATTATAGCTCGAACGGCCTACCGACTCCTTCCCTAGCCCCATTGTACAAGGCTCAGCATGCACTCGGAATGATTCCCAATAATGGAAGGGATTTCACCGAGCGTACCCCATCATGTAACGAGCAAAGCTTGCAACCCGTACGGATGCCTTCGAGATCAAAATCCAAATTGAATTATATGAACGGATTTGGATTTTATCATGCTGCTTCTGCTGCAACCGGTCGCGCGCCCCGTCGTTCCAAGGATATTCCCCAATCGAACGGGACGAGACGGAGCTGACAGCACCACCGAACCATCTCGAGGTCGTCGAGGCTGTTCCACTTAGATTTGGCAAAAAGTGTCAACCCACCACCCCAAAAGCCAAGCAGAGGGACAAGCAGAATCGTCGATTGCATTTCGTCTGATTCACGAGTAATCCGCCATTCCTAACGATTCGTATTGTGTTTCTGGATGTGTTTCCTCAAGCACTGGCCCCAACCCTTGGCGCTAACGATTGAATTGCACGAGGGAATATCGTGATCATCGGTCGGTCGTGCCTTGATTTTGCAATGACTGTGACTGTGTCGTAAGATTGTGTTTGAACAAAAGCCCCAGGTTTTACTAAATGTTACGTAGAAAATCAGCTTCATGCTTTTGTGCACTCTGATCGTGCGATGCTCTGTTTACAATTCAATGAGACTCGACGATATTAAATGCAGAATCAAACTCTACCATTGAAACCATTATGATACTGATTCCGAACGGAATCGGTACCATATCAGAGCCATTTCCCAATAGATTACGTCTAACATGAACGCGCCACTTGGCCATTGTTCGATGCTTGTTACAGAAAAGCTCCGAACACCGAAACAAGCAGAAGCACGGGAACAAATGGAACGAACGGGCGCCTGTTATCTATCCAGTTATGTGCGATCCATACTTCCGAACGATAAATTTATTTGCGTTTAATCTAGTAAAATATTGCAAATCACATCCGCCGTGTACTCTGTTTGCGGTGTAATCGTGCTGCTCCTCGACTCGACAAACACATCGAACGCGCGCGCCCCGTCAACAATCGAGCAGGCACCATGCTAATGTTTGAGCCCGGCTGTAATGTGTGAGCAGTACTGAGCCTAAGTAAAGCAGCATAGAGATAAGGAAAGTAAGGCGGGCGCGACGCGTACGTTCATATTAAATATCCATTTTTACACATTCGCAAAGCGCGCCGCGAGAGCTTCACTTGGATCAATCCAAGGATGTCACGGTGGCCGCGTTGGGTTGGATTTTCCGTTTTTCTTTACGGCTCTACTGCTGGTGCAACCCTTCTCCTAGAGCCAGCGTAGTCCCCGGTGTATCATCATCATCCCGCACCTTTCCACCTTCCACCTCTTGTCAGGGGTGATTTATTCTTGTTTGTCTGAAGTTTATTCGCTTGTTGGTCCTCGTTTTTATTTTTGGAGAAAAGATAAAAATCCGCCATACATCTGAAGGTGCCACATTTGTCGCTGGCAGGCAGATAAGAAGCGGGGAGATTTACCGTCTCAATGTGTGTACTTTGTCACCGTAGCTTTCGGCTTTTTCGCCTTGTTTTATGACGGATTGATGTCTGTTGTGCATGCTTTGTATGACTAACCATTTAAACACTCGCTCATCGTGCGCTCCTTACCAATGGGACAAGGCACCCAAAAAGCCCAGAAAGTAGAGCTACCCTTAATGGACCTGCTTAGCGCGCTGTGGGATAAATAAACGATTACTATCTGCAGTGCACGTGCCTGGTGCTGGTTTGAATTGTTGTTTGAAGTTTCTTTTTCCGATAAGATGAACACCACTAATAAACGCTCGTAAAAATCGTACGCAATGCGGCGTGCGACCATCGTTTCGACGCTGCATTACACGCCGCATCGTGCCGCGGAAGGTGGCACCTTGGCGTTTGTTTGACTCCTGACTTATCTTCTTCAGAACACGCATTGTACCGCTTGCTTTTGCTTGTGGCGTTGTGCGTGTGTGTGTGTCTGGTCATCGTTTCGTGCGAACGAAACGAACAAAGCCCTTAATGGTCGCTCGCAATCCTTTCGCTTCACTCGCTGCTCCTTCATCCTTGCGTCCCCCGTTTCTTAGCTTCATAAATGAGTCATTCGGGGTGACGAAACATTACTGCTGCGCCTCACAATGCTCACAATCAACACAACGCTTACAGACACCGGATTCGTCCGTTACATTTCAAGCTCAACAAACCACTCCGAACAGCAGGACGATTTGATTGTTAAATTCAAATGAGCATGTAGCCCCCATAGGCTTGATTATCCAAGAGTATAACAATAGAGTATAACCGAAACAACAACAACCACTACAACAGTAAAACAATATAGGACGAATTGGTAAGATTGAAGATCGATTTCAATTCTTATTGCACGTGATATGTTTAATGGACGCGCGTGTGGTCGCGGCGTACTTGCAGCGTTCCGATTAACTTGTACTCTGGCCGGTCTTAACAAACAATCGTCTTATTAAAGCCAAAAAAGTAGTTTACAAGTAAACTATCAACGTATTAACACTTGAATACACTTGTTTTTTGCCCTGGGTGTGTCTGTGTGGCGTTGGTGCGATGGGTTTACCCCTTGGACGCCCCTCGGAACGGAATCTGTGGCTCTCTGTGGATGGAACTGACTCGACTGACCACCACCACCACCACCTCCATCGCCGTGTTCTAATGAATCGTGCACAACGTGACCTGCCGCTGCTGGATCCTTTCCCCCATCTTTCGCGCATCTGCTGCGCGTGATGCACCCCTAAAAACAAAACGGAACAAATGCAAAACCTCCTCCCCTCAATGCTCTCACCTCCTAAAATTTTCCCCCACAAACACCCCACCATCTTACGGTTGTTCGGAAACAATCCCCGTTTTGGAACTCTCGCCTCCTTTGCGCACCGCGACCCGCGACAATTCTGGCCGTGATTCTGTGTTGTTTCTCTCACCCATTGATTGATGTTAACGTCCGTCCGTGTGCACGTGGACACGCAACAGACACGAGACGCCCGTCTTAGATCATTCGATAAAGATAATTTATGTCGACAATGATCTCGTAGTGCTGGACAAACCTTGTTCGCTGCCGGTGAGTAACGTATTGTGACACACCACCCACCCTCAACCCCTTCACCTCACGAGCCTGATATCTGCGTCAATCAGCGTGTGGTGGTCATTCCCGTGTTGTGTTGCTGCTGCGTTTGTGTTGTATCCCCCGCTCCCCGATTTTTCCCGAGTTCAGTGTTTTCAGTTTTCCATTTTTCACTCCCAAAAAAAAACCGGCACACCGAGCAGAAAGGCCTCAAGGAACGAGGGGGAGGAAACACCGGGCAGAGGATGCTAGTACAGCACAAATCCGTTATCTGATCATGCGATGAGACAAACAAGCAAAACAAAAGCCAATGGAATTGGTCGAAAACCTGTGTTTGTAGCCCGGGAGGGGGGAAAGTGATTCGTGTGATTCGTTGGAAAACATCAGAAGCGACCGCCACACAACCGAAACATCAGCTAAGGAATGGCCATCGGATCGGATGCACCCGAAGTGGTAGATTTGCCTGAAACCTGTTTGTTCAAAATCAAAAGCCCCTTCTCCAAACGCCTCGCAAAAGCTCTTTCGTGCTGCGCTAACGCTTACAAAAAACTAATAAATTCGTGGTTCAAGCGAGTCTGCCTCATGTTTGTTATCAATAATCTATCATCTCTTAGTATAGGAATAGCGGCACGACTCCCACTTGGCTGCTGTCTCAACTACCACCAGGAGGAGACCAGAATCATAAAATATGGTGCTCCCAAATCCCCCCGCAAAGTCATCGAAGCAAAAGTATTAGAATAAAATCCGGTCACAACGACAAACCAACGACGTCGTTGTCGGACCAGAGAGCTCGGAAATCTCACCAGATCCGCGAAGTATTTGCGCGAAAATAACGATTTATGATTAAATAACGAGCTTAATGTGTTTATCGGTTCCTCTCGGTCGGTACCGTGGCTGGTGGCGAATGAACGGCTCCCTTGTGGCTCCAGCGGCCAAATGTGTCTTCAAAACCCATGCCCCAAAAACGTAACGCAAACCATTATCGATGTTATCGAATTTACGGCTTCCTCATCCGGTGGCGGCGTCAGCGGTGGCCTATCCTTGCGCGAGCGAAAGTTGTGAAAAGAAAATTGTTTTCACTACGGTAAAACGGTTCGACAATTTCGGAAGCCCCATTCGAACGGGGGGAGGGACCACTCGATATTCCCTGGGCGCACATATTAAGCTATGAGAAAGCCCATTTCTGAGATAAATTCTCATCTTTATGCCTTTTCTCCCCGGGTCCTTTCGTTACGTTACGCCTTGCGTTGTTCACAACGTTTGCTTTCCTCTGAAGCATGAGCCTTTTGGTTGGCCAAAAACTGGTGCTAAAGTGTGCCAAATCTGGGGACAACTGTGTGACGTCTTACTTTACTCGGAAAAGTTAGTCCTACCCGCTGGCAGTTAGTATCGTGCGACGCTAACGTACGACCCCGACGATCGAGACGCCAGTAGTTTCATCAGTTTCGAATGCTGCACCATTGAGTGAATCAAGTCAAACCACAGAGCATTCCCAACCCCTCGCTTGACTTGCCGCCTCTCGACGTTATTTCGAAGTGGGACATAGAAAATCCTGAAGGTCCTCGTAAAAGGATCGTTCCTTGTCACCGGCGTGAATGAAAGTGTTCCGTTCGCAACACGAGCAAGGGGCCAGCTGGAACCACTGGAAAACTTCTTCTTCACCGGGCGGCAGCAGCAGCAGTGTACGAACAATTTGCCGAATCGAAATAACGGAAATTTGAGCGAGTATGTTGGTGGACTTCCCGCACATCCCGAAACTACACAATGTGTCAACAAGCCAGGACACTTACACTTGACACTTCGTTTCACTGACGAGACTGACTTTATTTGAGGTCATAAGGCGACAAATTCAGTGTCCAGTTTTACAGCCAGGACTTTCTTTACGCCGCGTTCATGTGTGCGCATTGCATGTGCGCGTTTCGTTCCAAATTGTATATAAAAAATTGTCCTAAAATGACAAACGAAGTAAAAATGGTATCCTATTTGTACGAAATCGCCCGAGGCCATGCCTTTTCGATGTAACTTTTAGCCTTATTGACTAAAGACATCGGTTAGACCCATCAATCAAGCTGAGAAAGAGTGTCCGTCTGGAATTCACTTTTATGAAACATGTCACGTCCTCCGGCAGTGTCTTGCAGTCTTGTTCACGTTTTGACACTTTATTGGACATTTGAAGTGTCGGATAGGGGGGATTCCAATGGGACCTCCTCCGGTAACGGTCGAACCAAACATGCCTTGCCAAATGCGTACAGCCATAGATCAAAATACTTCCTTCCTAATTTCCTCGGAACTCATCAAATGAAAAGTGCGGGGCCAAACTAATGTAACCCTCGGATATGATCCCTTGGCTACGAACGCCTATCAAAATCCCCCGGGGAGGAGGGCAGAAGAAAAGGATGCTGTTGCCTTTAATAATAAATCACATCGTTAAGCCTACAGCAATTGCGTGGGGGCGCGGGGCATGGGCGTTGCCTCGTAAGGACCTCGTTTCGATTTTAATCCCTGTTTCCCTGGTCACTAATTAACTTAAAGATTTTTATCGATGGCACGCAGCAATCATATAATGCCGGCTGGTCCAGCTACTTTCCTACTTTCTGGCCTTCTTCTTCTTCTTTGTTCTTCACTCTTGGACGTTCGATGTTAACTCTAATGTCCAGCTAACGCAAAGCATCATAAAACCAAACCCCAAACAGCCGCCCCCACCCTCTTTTTTGGGGGCGAGATTATCCCTCTTAACCAAGTGCCATTAACGCTCGTGATTAGGATTCATTGCGTTGCTGTGATGCGATCGAAATAAATTCAATCTCACAAGCCATCTCCGCTTCCCCAGGATGCACTCACTCTGAATCCTTTTTTCCTCCCCGTCGTATTGCCTGGTTTTGAATGACCCCTGGGGGGATACCACCTGGGGAAATGGTGAAATTCAAATCTAACAACCACCGACACTATCTCAACGGCTAGACAGCACCCAACGGAACCCTCACATTCACACCTGTGGGTTTTTGGTACAACATAACAACCCCACCCTCCCCCTGGGGTGAGTAGGGTGAGTGAGGAGGGCAATAAATATTCGCCAATTTATGGCCAGCACCACAACAGTGCCGAGGTGCCACAACAGTTTAGAGGGAATTTAGGCTTGATTTGTCGGTTTGAAGCATGAGACGACGGTGGCGGTGGCGGAGGCGACGAGAAAAGGGTATCCGCCCAGAATCGGATTACATCATCAAACGACTATTACTCCGGTCGCTGAGCGTTACATTTTTAATCTTGCTCCATGAATCAAAACCAGGGGCCGCTGGTACGTGTTGGTAGTGAGTTTTAAATTTATTGTCCGCCGGGGTACATGATACGACCTGATAAGGTTGAATGTTTTTTTTTTTGTTTTTGTTTTTTTCATTTAATGTCTCTTATACGGAAAGACATCTAGCGGATAAAGTCACATTCCGGACATGCAACCATTGACAAAATTCGAATCCTATTTCATTCGAATACTTATTGCAATTCGAGGAAAATGTTCTTCCCGCTCGCTAGAATTGCTGCTCTTGCGAAAAGGAAAACTAATTCAATTTGCATTCAAAATCAGTCCTCTGCTGTGTCATTTGCTTTACAGCGCAGTTTCGTGCCTTTGCGGGAGCGGAAAACACATTTTTCCATTTTATTCGGAAATTGAGCGATGGCTTCCAATCGATGAAATATTCAAGGAATCCAAATGAAAAATGTCATTCAAAACTGTCGAGTACTATGGTGGTACTGCGGCGGGCAAGACAGGAACCATCCCCAGCAGGGAATAAGTTTTACAATTTCAAAGAAAAAACTTTGATTTCCCGCACCGATCAGCAACAGCAAACGGTAGAGCACTACGGGCCAGAACAAGAGTAGAGGGAAATTGATAGTTAATCAGGGCAATGGTGAGTGAGGAAAAGTCGCATAGTTCGTCCGATGTTTTCTGTTGGCATACGATGGAATGGAGCTTAGTAGGCTACTGAAGTTCTTAATTTTTTATTGATTTAAAAATAGAATCCAGAATTAAAGAATCTGATTGTAGTAGGTAGTGAGACAAACTTTTATTGTTTCTTTTTTTGCTAGCGTATTTATTAAAAATAACTTTTCCAAACCGAACAGATTACCGTGAAATTTTAATTCTTAATGCAACCGCAGTGCATTAACTATGCATTGTAATCCGTTTACAAATATTCTCAAATATCTCAACCGCCCGATGGAACATCGATAAAGTGTTGGTGTAATGTGACCTACAAAGCTAATGTTGGTCGACCGTTTTAGTGTCCCTAACCATGGACCAGAAAGCACTGCCAAGACTGCGGCCATAGGGGTATCATTAAACCTCAACAGACGAACGCATGTGTACAGTGGCGCCAACGCTACACACACATTTCGTCAAAAAGCTACGAACGTGCACTGACGAACGAATGTCACACGCAACTATAGCACGTCCTCTTAGCAACAGCATCAACAAACAGCCACTGGCGGCGGGTCCCACTGCTTTGCTTGCTACTGGTACTCGCTATACACGGTTGTGGTTATGGCAGGACAACCTAATGACGATATCCCTCGATATATCCCAACATGCATCCAACAGCTGCAAAGCGAAGCTTCCAGACGGCAACGACGACAACGATTTCACAAAGAAATTTTCACGCCATTAGTATTGCGCTGGTGTGTTGTTGAAGAGAGCGGGTGTTGGGACGCTGCTGCTGGTGTGGAGTGCCGTCTGCAAAACCAAACCATGTTAGTGCTCGTTCGTGTTGCACGAATGTTACACCTCCGCACCTACGGGGCGGCGCCGTCGAGGATATTATCTGAACGAAACGTAAGCTCACCCACCACCACCATCACCACCGGATCCCGTGGTGTGGTCCCGGATGACCTAGTTTGGGGTGAAACATTCCACAAAGGAATCGTCACGGGATGGAGTAACCTGATTACCAAGTTCGTGCTGATGACGACTGCTCCTTTATCCGACTTATGGCATAATGCTCCGACAATGACCACTTCATGCGTCGTCGTGTACATTAAAGCGCTCTCACGCGTTTGAATTTCGGAGTTGAAAAAGCTAATAACATTACACACCTGTATCAAAATAAAACCGAATGATTTTAAAATGAATTGGCTAAAAATATTCAAAGCTCGAGTAGCAGGTGACAGCTATGAACCACAATGTAACAACTTGTAGTGTAAGCATGTAGCTCAATTTTGGGTTTTGTCCCTTTGTTTGTAGCAATAACTAACCAAATCAAACATACGCGTGAGCCTTTAGTTTTATGTCGTGCTAATGCCCGTTGGCTTGTTCATGATCCCGATTGCTAACCTCTCTCTCTCTGTACTTTGCAGTGTAAAATGTGTTACTATTTATTCGTTTTTAAAACATGAAACTAAAGCTATTCCACTTTTTCCTTCCGAATCGGAACTATTCAGTTACACATTTTTGTCCGATTTTTTAGCTAATTCGTAATAATTTAAAATAACTAATCGCCTTGATGCGCAATACAAAAGATAAAGGGCTGCTTCTGATGCTTCCTAGCTAGTTACTTTTCTTACATCGCTCTTATCGCTTCTCCGTTGTTGTTTTTTTTTTCAATTACTTTTGTGATACGGAATGATTCCTTCTTATGGAATGGATTCATACGGAGAAGATAAAGAGAGAAAAAAAACCCAAATCCAAAATAATGCACGATCAATCACACTCCTTCACTCACCCTCCGCGTTCTCTCCACTGTTCACCTACTTCCAAAAAAAAAAAAACAAAAGGTTCATCCCTGCGGACGTTACCGTCACAACACGGTGGTCTTCATCCTCGCCAAGGAGTATAATCTGAAAAATCTGCGCACCATCCACCGGCTGGATCGGCTTACGTCCGGGTTGCTGCTGTTCGGCCGTAGCCCCAAAAAGGCACGCCAGATGGAACACCAGATCCGGAACCGGCAGGTGCAGAAGGAGTACATCTGTCGGGTGGAAGGCGAATTCCCAGAGTAAGTAGCAACCTTCGATCGCACGGGGTGGGGCTTTTTTTTTAGATAAGAAAACAGTCTAGCAGCCACATCCCACATGCAGACTCTGAATTCGAAATGATATGGGATCTGTGCTGTGGGTCAATACTTTCCATTTGTTTTCGAAAGATGCAAATTGATTACTCGGGCGGGTCGACCACTGCTTAACACTTCTGTGCTAAGGGAACATCCAGCATCGGTTCCTTCTAATCGGCTTTTGCCGAAAATAGTCTTCTTCCTGCAGGCAGAAAGAAAATGCTCCCTCTCGTTGGTGATTAAATTGAAAGCGGATTAACTTCTTTTTAGCAACTGGGGATCCCCCTTTTTGGTTGGCTTTATTTGTTTTTTTTTTCAATTCGAAATTAAAATTGAATGTTATGTGAGCTTAAGCGGAGCTCCGAAAAGCCATCGCATTGAAAGCATGACAGCAAAGCTAATCCATTTGCAACTCGTGGTTGAAGCGACGTTCACTGCACTAGAAATACAAAGAGGCACACGAGCAACTCCCCTTCGGGTTTGTCAATCCATGTGCTCCGGGTATAAGCTCGGCCCAGTAATTAAATTAACCCGATAAAAATCCAATTCATGTTGCCTTTAATTGAATCCTAACCCCCTCCTCACCACCGCCCATTTTCCTGGTACATGACCGAGAAGATGCCGCACGCCAGTAATGGTAATAAAATTATGTTACTGTCTTGCCCGAATTCCCCGGAAGCGGCAAGGGGAAGGGAAGGGGAACGCGCTGTGTGGCCAACGGTGCATGGCGCAGCGTGCGCTCCGGTACCAGGAAGCACTAGCACGTCACCCGGTCAAAGCGAGGAAAAGAAAATGATCTGGCCCCCCCGTGGTGATCCCCATCGGAAGTTTGTCAGCTTATAAGGATTCCAATTATTCGAGTCCACTGCTGCTGCGGAGGGTGGTACGGTGGTGGTGGTGCTGGAAAGTGACTCGCATTGGCTGCGCTGTGTTAACACGTGGCATCACCACCATTAGCGCCAGAGTGGAAGGCGGTCACCGACCCACCACCCCGCTGGCAAGCTTTTCGAGTTGCTTCCACGCTTCAACGACCCAAAACCAACGCTAATGGATGCTGGAGCGACGGTGACGGTTCCCAGGCGGATGTGACCTCTCGCAGAGGAGGACGGCTGCGCCATGTTGCGCAGCTGCCCACATGGCGAAGACGATTTTCCGGAGCCTGTTTGCGGGAAATCGCGTTGCTTTCTTCTTTCCTGTTTTTTTTTGTTAGTGTGGAATGATCCAACGAAAATGGTGCCATCGTGGCCGCATCTCTGATGCATTACGAAAGAAGAAAGCGGATCGGTTCAATCTTTCATGTCAAACTTGAATGGATGGAGAAAAGCATGAGAAATCGTCCTGATCGTTTTCGGTGCTCCCGAAATGAGTGCTTATGGTGTGGCCTCACCGCTCGAAAGATAACGACGATGAACGACGATGACACAGTAACGCGGCCTCAGGAGGAGCGCACAATGGTTGAGCATTGTATTAATCCGGGGGGACACCAGAATGATAGTTGGTTGGAATTTGATTTAGTTTCGCAGTGTAACTTGGGCTGCACTATCGGAACTCTCATATAGCGCCCTATGGTCTAATACTGTGCTCTCGGTTCTCTGTTCCAGTGGCGTCATCGAGTGCAAGGAACCGATCGAGGTGGTAAGCTACAAGATTGGCGTCTGCAAGGTTTCACCCAAGGGAAAGGAATGTACGACCACATTCCAGAAGCTCGGTTTCAACGGTAGCAGCAGTGTGGTGCTGTGCAAACCCCTCACCGGTCGTATGCATCAGATTCGGGTGCATCTACAGTATCTCGGTAAGGGAATCACTCTCTCTCACACACACATTCAAGTCCTGTCTGGGTTCTTTATCGTTTTCGTTCCTTCCGTTCCGCAGGCTATCCGGTCGTGAACGATCCACTGTACAACCATGAAGTGTTTGGACCGGCAAAGGGACGCGGCGGAGACATCGGAGGCAAGAGTGACGACCAGCTGGTGAAGGATCTGATCAACATTCACAATGCGGAAAATTGGCTCGGCATCGATGGCGATTCGGATTTGTCCATGTTTAAGCCGATGAAAAACGATCTGGACGACGTCAAAGGTACGCCACGCGTTACACGCGCACCACAGCGATCCGCTCGGTGCGTTAATCATATTTCACGCTCATCGGCTATGCTTCTCCTTTGCAGGCCAACTTCTATCGGACGATGATTCGGAGAGTGTATCCCGTGAGGCTTCGCCGTGCTCGGAAAGCCCACGGCCGGTATCGTTGGGCAGCGAAAGCCCGCATGAGAACCTGTGCAGCTCGATTCTCATGTCGAATGCAATGAGTGCGGTTAGCGGTACCGGTGGTGTCGTCGTCGTCGGTACGAACAGCAGCAGTGCGGGAGTGGGAACGACCGTCGTCAGTGCCGTCAGTGGCACCAACACCATCCTTACCAGTCGCATACAGTCGCAGAAGGTAATTAATGCATGTGCCTTACCCTTACAGAGACCCGTCGTTAATGGATCCCCTGTTGAACTCCTTGTGCCACTTAAATTATCGTGAAATGATGTGCTTCTCTCAACTATGGTGCTGCAAATTTTGCATCTCTAGTACATCTAATGTCGCACATTTGGAATGTCAAGGGCACGGGAAAAAATAAAGACCAAATCCCATCCACGGCAGCAGAGAAAAGCAAAGTCCATCGGAGGAAAATGCAAAACATTCAACGTTAATAAGCCAAACATTGGTTCATCTGGCGATGAAAATCTGCTACTTGTCCTTTGCACCACCACCACACCGACCAAAAAACCACTTCTCGGGGCGACGCATCAAACTTTCCCCAAGTGGCAGTGCCGCGATGCTCATTTAATTTTAAATAATCATACCAATTCGGTCGTTCTTGAAGGTTCATTAAAAACTTTTTCCACCGGCACTACCCTCCAAGGCGCCGCCAGTGCCGGGCCCGGCCCGGCCTTCGACGGCGAGCTTGTTAGAAACCACCGATGATAGTGATCACACCGTCATGCCATCGTGCGATGGTAGGTGCAATGGTGGCAGAAAGGGGGTGCCTTGAGTACACAAACCGTGCACAAACGAAACGAGAACCGATTCCCCGTTTTAAGATATCGCTCGCACTGTCTGTGGTGAGTGTTCGTTCGAGGACCTGCCCCTTAAACGAGCCTGCATCATGCAAAAGAAATGTGTTTTCTAACGAACATCGCGGATCGCGTTTCGCGTTTCGCGTTTTGTCTGGATAGATCCAGATGAAATGACTATTCCCTGGAAGTTTTGGGCACTACCAACGTTTGCGTTCTTCTGCCGCTTCTCCTTTTCTCACTTTTTTTTTCTTTTTTGTTGCAATACCCCATAGTCTCCATTCAGTGGCGCTTGAAGTGGTGCGCTGTCTGTTGGGAAATGCGCTCACAATTCGGAAAATTGTTGCAATCCACTCATGCAACCATTTCTCCAGCAAGATGGATGCACTCGGTGCTACTTCACCACCACCACCTCTTGCATCGCGCATCACGGTGATGGAATGCTGAAAATTAAATTAAATGCCAACATGGCCACATGGCTCTACCCGCACATCGCCCGCCACGATTTGTTGCGTCACTCGTCGGCACCACTACCGAGACTACCGTCGCCTTACGGAACGTCCTGAGACTGACAGGATGACGGCGATAAGTAGATAGATGTACGGTGATTTCGGAACCTGTTGAAAGGTTCTGCGACGGGATGGTGGCGCAAGAGTAGAATGCGAAAAGCTCGTTGGCGAAATGAGAACTATTTCAGCGATAATGATCGCTTCAGTTCCAATGTCCTCTCACCCTGGGATGGCAGAGAAAAGAATTCCGCACCCGGCACGGAATAAAAACACGGAATGCGGTAGACTAACCGTTGCTGTAGCGGTGTGAGCATTCCGATTTGAAGCTTTTGTTTGTTATTCGTTTAACAGTTACGGCATGCTTGAGGCCGAGCGAGGAGTGTTATTTGAATGCTCTCCATATTTGTGCTTCCCATTCAACGAGATCGTTACAAATCGGGAAAGCATTCGTGTTAGCGCACACAACGTGAACGTGAAGGGTAACCCCTCAAAAGCTTTCATCAAATCTGCTGCAAAGTGATTGAAAGATGTACAAATATTTTTAGACGAAAAATGGATGCAATCGTTGTGCTGTGCAGAAGACGTTCAAGAAGTCACATTGCAGCTCGAGACGGTTAGCAAAAATAAGCTTGACCCGAACGACACATCCCCTAACGGGGTCTGTGATGCTAGATAAATTATTCCTGCCTTGAGTTGGGACATCTGGTAGTAGTAGTAGTTCGAGGTGCAACAGATACACAATTAGCACAATGCAAATGACACGTCCGATGACACCCCGATGCCTTCTCGACCCCCTTTTGCAAAAGTCACCTCGAACTCACCGTGCTCTAGTTGCTGTTACGGAGTGTCACGATTGTCACTTCGGAGACGAGATGCGAGATCGTGCGAAGTGTGAGTTGTTTAAATATTTGCAACCGGACACAATTAAAGCACCGCACCGTGATGAACCGGACGACGGACAGTTGGGACCGTTGGTTTGGTGTGCAATTATCATCAATTTATGGTGCAATTTCCAGACAAAGCAGAACTACTACGACACAACACTGCAGCACCACTGTAGAGTCAGTGCATGGCCGTGCGAGGGGTCGAGTGTCATCGTAGTAAAATAATAAGCCGTTGCAAAATTTAATCGAATGCCCTAGACTAGCGTGCGACTAGCCGGCATGGCATGACAAATCATTCTCCATTTCCGAACCGCTTGCAAAACGAACCGGTTCGCCGGGAACATCATCGTTCTCCAGCAGCCGATGGTACTAGTTCTGGAGAAATTTGAGAAAGCACGCACTTCTCCCTCGCGGTGCTGCTGTGTTGGGAGTAACGGGCTCATGGCAAACAACGGATTCGTTCTCGTATTTTGGATGGCTGTATACCTTCTTATCTTTGCCGTAGCGAACGGACGCGTAGCTGAGAGCGCACCACCCAGCACAGCGAATTATAATGATGTTTGCTCAGCTTGGGTAAATGGAAATGTAGCGGAATGAGAAATCATTGATGTTAATTAGAGATGATTTAGACTTTCCTTCTTGTCCCGTCTCAAGCTCACGCTTTCGGAGTCGAAACGGAGTCGTTTCGCGTCAGTGGCGTCGTCTGAGGGTACGATAAATTTAGCCGCAAGATCTTGACCGACACGCACGCGCCCCATCCCTATCGAGACGCGATTCGCGCGGATTGCGGATTAGTGATTTAATTATTTATTCTGCTTTAAATTTGTTCGCTATTTCCTGAACATTAACACCATTCCGCCGGTAAACACGTAGAGCCCGATTCCAATTAACAGTGTGCGATGTGTTTCGCGACAAATCTTACTGCCCGAACCCTATCATTGGCAGTGATTACACGCGCGAGCCGTAACACTGTATTACACTAATGTTCTCATTCCGCCACATTTGAGGCTCTAAATGGTGCCACCGTGTAACCGGCCGGTTTTCGGAAAGCCTTTTAACCCCATCTGCTGAACCACACTTCCCCTTACCGCTCTATTCGCATTTGCAGCTAAAGGTGCGCTTGTGTTAAAACAGGAAATTTGAATAAGCACATCGAATGGCATCCATATTGTGCCCGGTTTTGTGTCGACCCTATATGTACACCACCGAACGAAGCGATCTTCCGGATTTTACATCGAACCATACACTGCGAACGTTCCTAATTTGTGTGTTTTAATGGCATTCCCTCCGATGGCATAACTAATTCGATTGCCCATTCATTAGCAGTTTGCCTCATCACGACACCGCCGACACCGAAATGGTGTCCTCTCTCTTGTGGGAGAGAGAGAGAGACAGAGAAGCAGCGAACCTATGCTGGAATGAATGTTTTGGGCCGGGGGAGAGGGCTTTTTGGTGTGCGCGCGAGCCCTCGCTCCCACCGTGTGGATGGGCTGATGCAGCAACATTTGTTTGCCATTATCTCTTCCGACGATGCAAATTCCTTCCTAACCGCGAAAGGATAACGGGGAAACCCCTCGCGGTATGTGTGTGTGTGTTTATCGTTA
>NC_064874.1:82616152-82633652 GCF_943734745.1 Anopheles darlingi | reverse complement strand
CACGGCCCTCGCCCTCCGGTCCCTAATGTGCTCGTCCGCACGGACGGACGACGGTTGTCCTGGCAGGACGAGAAGCAGGCGGAGAAAAATAAATTGGTTTAATCATTGTGTGTGGCGTGGGGCGAGTGGCGGCTTTTTCTGTGTGTGAGAAATCCTCAATGATAATTTTAATTTCCCCGTTTACATACCTCGAGAACCGAGAGGATAATGCGCGATCACGAGTGTCGTGTGGTTTTCTCGTGTTACCGTCTGAGCAAATGAGCTCACGGCAACGGTGGCGTATGGTCCAATGGCGCGCACACACCCCAATTGCGTGCCGGACCCGGACGCGTGATGATGACGTGCACGTTCGTCGCTCGCGTACATATGTGTGGACGACTCGAAAGCTTCGAAACTGTCCGTTCATCGTCGCCACGGTGGCGGTGGTAGCACCACAAATCCATCATGGAGTAGGGGCGGGGGGACCGCTTCTCGAAATCCGGCTCCCTGCAAATGGTACGATTTTCCTCCGACTTTTTTTTTCTCCATCCACATCCATGGACACGGCGCGTTCCCTGGTTCCCTTTCACACCATGGCGCGCGCGTGCTTAATGGGTGTCCTGTAAACGATTGCCATAAAACGGTTTTAAGCCGTCGCAATGCCACAGGAAATTATCATTTCCACCCAGCGCTGTAAAGCGTACTGCACATGTGTGTGTGTGTGAAAAAGGGGGTTTTGGAGAGAAAATCCGCGTTGTGCCGCGTACGAGTAAAGAACTAGATCATTTCTGGGCGATTGTTTTTTCGCTTACTTCCCTCACTCTGGCGCCGGACCTTTTTCTCTGGTCCATTGTTTTTTTTTTTTTTTTGTGTGGTTTTACTGTTGTTGTGTGCCATTTTGTGTGGTGGAGGCCGCATTTGATGGAGGGACACGGAAGGAAATGAAATTTCATTTGGAAAACAAAAAAAACAAGACAACGAAAACGAACATTCGTGGTTGGCTTTTCGGTGAATATTTACTACGGTGATGGGTGCCACTGGCGTCGAGTTGCTTCAGGTGTAATCCTCATAATTTGGAAAGGATGTGGCATAACACGTTTAAGATGTACAGTCGTTTTATACACGATCGTTTTTTAAAATGTCGTGACATAATGGTGGTGTTCCGGAAGGGCAGGCAGTCGTATTAATTGAAGCTTACTAATGTGTTTTTTATTTTTGCTTTCGTGTTTTTCCTCCTTTACAGGGCCCTGGCTGGGAGTACGAAACGGAGCTGCCCGAATGGGCTCGTGTCGATTGGCGTGATACGGATTTCGAGTAAGTGCATCCGGTCACCGACGGTGTCAACGGTCAGGCACTCCTTACATCTGGTGCGCCTGCCCCTCAACAACGACCAACAAGCAGAGCAGAGCAGAGCAGAGCAGAGCAGTGTGTCTGTGTGATTCGATCCCCCTTTACGTTTCGTAAGTTTCGTAAACCATTTGTGTAGATGAACGAACCGACAGTGACAGGGAACAATAAGTTGTTTCTTACGTAACCAAATATCACGAAAAAAAAAGACATAAAACAGCAGACGAGGCAACAACGCAAGCGCTCGCGCGAGGAGTCGGCAAGCGAACGTTAATGTAAATTGTACAGATTTATCGTTGACTTAAAGAAGACCGAAAAAAGAAGAAAAAAAAACTCAATACATACAACATAGTACCAGTGAGAGATCAATACCAAACTTATTATGCTAAACTATGAATGACAGCGGTACAGGTGGCCACCTTCCGGCAGGTGGCATAATCGAGAAACCTTTTTAAAACGGTCTCTGTACGGTGGTTTTCCTCTGCGGCCATCTGGCTGGGGAGGGGCACTAGTACCGAGCGAAGACATCCATATGTTAGTAAGAGTTCATTCGCTAATTCGTTTCGGTTTATGTCCTGTACGAACATTTCATACTTTAATCTAAACACACTTCCTACTTCCATTCTAACTACCACGAATATTCAATACTAATCAAGTTTCTTAAATGTGTTTTACTAAAGCTGGTTGGCGCTGATTGGGTTCAGTTGTAAGAGATGTGCGAGCTCCGGTCTCCTTCAACATGGTAATACCTTTTCAGTTAGCGACACGCTGAATGACGCAAAATACAGCGGACAAGTCTAGATTGAAGTAGAGTTCAATCCACAGAACCATGTTTCTTTTGATTATCTGAACTCCTAGATCAATCTTTAATCTAAATCGCGAACCTGCATAATCTCTTGGCCATTTTCCCCAGTCCGTCATTAATTAAGTAAGTCATTGTAAATCTTGCCTTTTCATTTGCCTTGTGAGAGCCGATTCGGTTGGTAAATCGTGGCTTTGTTATTCTCTTTGCCCATTACCACACTTTGGAATCGGCTCGTCCACAAAACTCAGACAACCTGCTTGTTGGGCTGCTGTTTGAATTTGAAAATAAATAAAATATCTTCCCAGACGCAGCTGCTCCCCGAGTGGTGGAAACCTGCGCTCAAGATCAGTTGATCAATCGATGGCCAGAAGCGGAACGATACAGAGACAATACAGCAACGACGGCATCGTGCCGTTGGCGGCTAGAGAGTGTATAAACCCCTGGGGCATTACTGTTATTGATAAGTTATTGATTCCTACGCACACAGACCCTTTCCCCCCTCGGCACAAGTAAAACTCGATACCAAAACCGACAAATAGGATCCGTTTTAAACTTTGTTACGTTTCAGCACGGGCTGCTTCGATACTTTAGATGCTAACTAGCATACCGGATGAGCGGAACGGGATTTCGTTCTGCAAGACACAGAACTAAGAAGTAATAGTGTTAGCGAGAGGTTAGGTTAAGCAACTATTAGAGCAGCATAAAAATAATGAAACCCTGCGTGCAACCTTCTTGAGAACATAAGGGAGAAACAAAAAAGACGAATAGCATCCGTAATGTAATGCTCTTGATAACGCGCAAAGAGAACTTTTAATCAATCAAGGCAGCAGCTAGTGGCATGTTTTATGAACCGTGGAACTCACTATAATGCCGTAGAAGCCATGGTGAGCGTTGCGCCATACGGCAAACGAAACAACGGCTTTACTCTACGCCACAAATTACAATATTATTGTGTATTTTGTTGTGTTTGTGCGAATTGTTCCGTTGTTGTTCTTAACGCGTTGTTCTTGCTTTAAAGCATTTTCACTTCCGCGGATCAAACCACCGTATCGCCGAACGCACACCGTCAAATGAATGAGCATCATTAAATCAATCTCCCTCCCAACTTTGGCCACCTTGAGGCTTGGATTGGGGTTTTCTCCTTAGCTACCACCGCGCCGCCCAGCCGGCACCTTGATACAGGCTTTCTGCGCGTCTCTGCGTGCTTATCCAAAGTAATTGCTCGCAATAGCAGCACACTAGCACTTCGGGTACCATCTGGGAGCAAACTCCGAATGGAAAGGACATGGAATTAAAACGTAAATAAAAGCCCACAACACGGGAGGGTGGTAGCGGAGACGGAGCCCGAGAACGAACGAACATATGTTGTTGGCCCCGGGAACAGGAAGTTATTCCCTGAAATCGGGACGGGACGGCAGCGTAAACAAAACTTTTTGTCAGCCTTTTCGAGGGAGATACATTGGGCGCCCGCACGCCACACGCTATACAGCGACTAGAGGGAGAGCCGATGGAGAAAATTAACTTTTTTGTCACGCTCGAATGGTGCCCCACAGCCCGGCAGCGACCACGTCGCGTTTAGATCTGGTGGTGGTGGTGGTGGTGGTGGAATGATACGATGTAAAGAAACTTTTTCACTCACTGCTATTTGCGAGTTCGATTGCCTTTCAAATGAAATGCGGTGCGGGAAAACAACGTACCACACAACAGCAGCAACAACGATAGCAACGACGACAACGACTACTACGACTACTACGACGACGACGACGACGACAAACGGAAACAGGAAATGGAGCAAGTGCTTTGGTGTGACTATAGGAACTTGGGGCCATGCTGGGGACGGTGAAATCGGTTACTTTTACGTTTGTGTGTGTTTTTCATATGTGTGTTGTGTGTGTGTGTGTGTGTGTGCTGTTTGTGTGTGCGTCTATTTGGAGTGCTCCGTTTGTGTGGCTTTCGATTGCATTAAAAATATTCCAATCGGACACTCTCTCTCTCTGTCTCTCTGTCTCTCTCCCTTTTCGCTATTTCTATCTTTAAAGCCAGCTACAAGCTCGGCTACACATGGGACGTAGATGGTGGTATGCTCACGGCAATGAAGCGTGAGACCGGCAAAAAGACATAACTTCATTTGAGAAATGAAGAAACTCGGTGTAAAAGAAGCAAGGGAAGCGGCTATGAAATAGTGACAATTCGCGGCTATAGAGCAACGGCATACGGATGGGGCCACACCATTCAAATAACCGCATTCGAGAACCGCACACAAAGTTCGTGCTGTCGAATGCAGCAAAGCGCAACGAACGCTCAACGGGGAGACAGAAAACAAAACGAAAGATTTTCTAATGGAGGCGCCTGGTGGCTGAGACGGCGTCTGGACAACACACTCGTCTTGTCATGCATTTTTTCCTCAATCAGACATTATATTTAAATAGCAAGTGTTTAAATCCTTGCCTGCCCCCTTCAGTGCAGACCTGTTGCCTGTTGCTTCCTGTGCAGAAGTGCTTCTCGCCCCGAAGGGGCCGCGCGGCGCGACAAAGTAAACGACAAAAGACACATTTTTCTTAATCTTTTAAAAAGGATTTTTCGTTACTATGCATTAGTGTATTTCTATTAGTGTTTATTTAAAATCGTAAAAAAGCAATCAACGGAAACACCCCCGAAAAAACATTATACTATTTCAAGTTACTCTTTCTTACGATTTCTTTTCAAGTTGCAATTCGTTGTCTTCGCACTTCGAAGTCTGTTAGCGTGTTTTTGGTGGGTTAGTGTCGCTAATCTTGTTCATTTTTTTTTCTGTTCGTCCTTCTGTTCTTTTCTTTCTCTCTCTCTCTCTCTCTATCTACGTATCAATATGTGGCGTGTGATTCGTCTGTTATGTATGTTCAAACCAAGAACCAACTAGATCATATATTATATTGTCGTATTGTTTAAGTTCGTTAGACCTATGTTTTACCCATTTATTTGTACTTAGTTCTGCGTTTAGTTCGTTCTTTATGAGTTTAGAGTTATCATTTGCGCTGCCGTCAGTGCTTATTAAGGATTCAGTTATCGATTCAGCGTTGCGTAAAGCGTTTATCATGGATTTATGATTTGTAGTCTTCGTATATCACCTCAACTACTATATGTTACTTCATATCGAAAGGGAAAAAAGCTTCCATTATCTACTTGTTGTAGCTGAAGCAGTTTAATATTATTTGTTAGTTTGTAAGCTGTTTTACTCCCCGTTACATCCGTTTCTGTTTTCTTTCTGATTGTCTTTCTCCTTTTTCCTTTCCCTTCTCTACTCCGTTCTTTCTCCTTCCATTACCGCTATCCGTGCCACAGTTAGCTCTAATTTATGTGACTTTATGTATCTTAAGTTATAATGTTTCGTAAACTTTGTAATTTCGTTGTTCATCAATAAACGTACACAAACCAACCAACCAACCTGTACCACATTCCTTCGCACCATCCAACCAGCCGTACGGCCTACTCCTTCCCATCAATCCTGTCCTATGCGCTCCCTAAAATGTCTTCGGGCAGCAGGGACGCCAGAGATCGAAAGATGCTCACGCCACAGAAAGCAGGAGGTGGTGGGCAAGGGAGTGGCTGTCTGTGGAATTTTCAATTAACCATTCCACTGGTCGCAAGCTCCTCCAATCCTCACAAGGATGCCCCCAAGGGCCTCTTATTCGCTCCATTTTTTTCTCTCTCTCTCTCTCTCTATGGGAAGTTTGGCCTGTTGGAGTGATTGGATTGGCTTAATTTCGTGTGTCCCTTGTCTTGCCTTTTGCGCCTTCCCTTTTGGGCACCAGATTAGGACGAGCGCAACAATCAACCGATCGAACCGGGGTCGCCGGAATCGCGGCGGAAATTTTTGTTTGCTCATCGGGCCCATCTGCCGCCGCACGCGCTACTGGACCGGACCCCGATCGATCGATCGACCAATTCTGCTGACATCCCGAAATTCTTTCCTCAATTATTCAATTATCGGCCCTTTGCCGGCCCTGTGCCCTGTAACCGGGATAGAGCTTCTCCGCCCCACCGGCACCGGTTGCTGTGTTGTTTGTGCCCGTTCTTTTTGGTTTTACGCTTCCATTCCGCGAGCGAGACTCCATTAAACCACGCTTTGCGCGCGCCTTTTCCATCATCGATCGGTTCTCCGAGGGGATAATCTCGAGCTCAGCTCGAAACGGCACAGCGAAGGTTTCCTTCCCATAACCCAAGTGCATTTCGTGCTTATCCAGCTCAAAATGGAAGTGAGTGGCTGAAAGAAACGAAGCTAATTGCTTGCCACATTTTATGAACTTTTGAAGGCGAATTGTGGTGCCCAAAGGTCCCAACAAAACCCGGGACAGACAAACCCGAACCCGGAAATCCGTTTCCGCGTAGCAATCGTAGCGTTCCGTGTTGTGCGCCAAAAATGTCAACGACTGAGACATCTCTCTCCACCTCCGTTTTGACTTCACCTTCTGGACAGCTTGTTTGTGTTTCATCCGACCATCCCAGTCCGGTCAAAGACACTCCTCGGTGTTCAGTTACCTCAGAAAGGCCTTCCAGAAGGGGGGAGAAAAATCGGCAAAAGGCGGCAACGATTCATTTCGCCGATTGCTAGCCGACCTTCCACCGGACCACTGCCGAGCCCCGCGTTCCGTTGTCTGCAATATCGAAATTGTCACCATCATCGTGTCAGCCGCACAGGAAATTGAAAAGTGATTATCATCAGCAACGATGATAATGGGGTGGGGCGAGCGGCGAGGGAGGGGCCGCGGTTTCCGTGGTCCGGGTCCCTTTCTCCTCTTTCCACCAAATGGCCCCGCGGGGTGGCCTCTGCGAAAACGAAAAATGATCGCGTCAGGTTAGTGGAATCAAGGCGCCTCAACTTTTATTATGAGATTGATTAATATTTGCTCAACGATGACGACGACGACGACGACGACGACCTAACTTCCTTGTGATTTTCCCCCAGAAGGGGGGGATGAGGCTAAAAATAAAAAAAAGCCTGCTTGGATTGGGCTGGAAGAACCTGCCAGCTGTCACTGGCAATCCCTAATTTGTGTGTTTATGCGTGCGTTCGTGAGTTTCTTCTTCCTTTCTCGCGCTTTTGTTATCGGTTAATAGCTTTCCTGTACAGAGCATTGCATCGCAAGGATGGGCCCAGGCGAAGGGTAGTACACGAGGTGTTACCGATAAAAGTACGAGGTTTAGGAGGGATAAAGAGAGAAAGAGAAAGAAAGAACGAGAAAGAGAGTATGCGAGCGAAACAGTTAATAAGAAGAACGAAAGAAAGAAAGTAAGAAAGTAAAAAAAAACAAAATGAACTCGATCTGTGCCTTTTTTGTAGTGGAGCAGCAGCAGCAGCAGGAGAAAAGAAGATGAAAAAAACAGTGGGAATCGAAAGAAGCCAGCCAGCAGTAGAAATTCGAAACTCGGTAGAAGGACCGACCGAATACGGATACGTGTCAATAGGAAGAAAGCTAAACTCATCCCAAATCCTCCCAGTGCGAGAGAGAGGATAAGCGCGGAGATGGGCGCTTTATCTGATGGCTTCAACCTAATGGTTAGACTTTAAGCTCCCAATCCTGAATGATAAATCTAGCCGAGAAGCAAGACCGACGGCATTAAAGAGCGTCGTTCTGATAACTGGACTCGTCTGGATGGCGCGGCTTCTAGTGGGAATAGGAGTATATTGCGTTGGTCGTTGGTTCGTACCATCACTGGACAATATATATATCTAGATGGATAAAAATATATATCTAGTGGCCCCCTCCCCGCGTATACCAATACCTGTACATAGCGAGCCGGTGAAGGGTCATACACGTGTCACGTACACTGCATATCCTGCTCCTTTTCTCCCGTTCGCATTATTACTACTTCTCAGACTCATATTGCTTCTCACAAAACAGCCATCCATGCGCCACATTAACATTTTAACTTTTAAAGAGTACGAACACAAACATTTTTCTCTCCTTTCGCTACACTACATCCTGGGAGGCTGGGGGGGCCTTTTCATTGAACAACATTGGAACTCATAACTCCACCAAGGCGCCAGTGTCGTCAGTCGATATCGATAGGTTAAGAAGCGTAGGGAAGAGTTTAGTAATCTCATGCGGTGCATGATTGATGCTGGGTGACCCCTTCTAGGATAAAGCTTGGAACAGTTAATACTTGGCCGCACAAAATAGGTCATATCTCTGCCAAAAAATGACGTATAAAGAAAAGAAAGGCGTCATTTTGTAGGTTTTCTTATTGCCTTTAATAATAATAATATTGATGCAAATTATTCATTAGTTTTTTATATGACTTTTTCAACTTTTACTTTGACATCACCCAAAAATATTTGCACAGTACTGTAGGTCACATCATTTGTCCTCCTGTTGCACGTCACCCTCATTTTAGTTGGTTTTTATACATTTCTGATATACTTTTCAAGTTTCCTTATGCTAATTATCAAATAGAAATCGATGGAACGAAAATCCAGACATTTTTGTGTATTGATAGTTTTCCCTATGAAATCGATCTATTTGAATACAAAAAATAAACGCCATACCTTCGGCAAGAACAGCATGCCAAACTTACACAGGATCATGCCTAAATCATGCCAAACTTACACAGGATCGTTGGTGGACGAATGAAGAACAAAATCCTTTTCTGTAAACACTCTTTTCTCGCACAAATTTCGAATGAACGTTACCCCAATGGTGAAAACATTTGATTTGTCGCCACAATGTTAAATCCCACGCCAAATCATCATCTTAAGGGCAAATTTACCTCCGTAAATAAACCAAACGCTTCCTAAACCATTCCCTCGATGATTGGTAAAGTAATTTTTTTGCCCGTTTCGAAATGCATTTTTACGTGTGTTCCATCGTCCATCGAAATGCATGGTTTGAATTCGGTCAACTCTTGTTCATACAGCTTCCTAGCACGGATTTGGCCAATCAAGCTGCGCTCTAGTGCCATATTTGGCTATTTTCTAGCTTTTATGACTTTAAAATTTCTTTTAAAAATATATCCCGAACTGTTATGTCGACTGTCGTGAGTTTTTCTTGGTGGAATCACGCTGAGAGATCCCAGGAGTGTTGATTCAATTTTGTTTGCAGAATCGGGCATTCGTTACACTTTTCGGCTCTTTTATTTTCCTAGAATCTAGGTAAATGTCCCCTCCTAAAGTTTACATACGGTATTTTGAGTTGAATTTGAAAATTTCAAGAATTTCGAGGTTTTTTCTCCAGCCAAATCCAATTTTTACAGTGAGTGTGCAGATTTTTTTTTCTCCCTTTGCGTTCCATCGGCGATAACTTTTGAAGGTATAGATCAATTTTGACAAAAATTTTACCACTAAATAAACAGACTACAATGATTAAAACGCTGTCAACGGAATGGCAAAGTGACCACTAGGCGCGCTGCAATGAGTAAACAAAAGCGGCCAAATATTAACTGTTCCAAGCTTTAGGTGTTTCTTGAGAGGTCAAATTGCAATCATGTTGCGTAGCGTATCCTGTTTGCTAACTAATGTTTGCACTATGAGCTAGTAGCGGCCAGCGGAAGAGACCAGCTGTTCGTTCGTGTATCAGAGAGTAATACACACGATAACACGCAGAAATTGACGCTTCACTCCTGTCGGAGTGTGGAGTTAAGTAGTACTTTATGTTGATTTTAAAATTTGAAAAAAAAAGGTCCCGAAATGATGATCTTCGTTTAGCATATTTGTCTCGTTTGTTGAATGCATTCAATTTATCGTCACTAACGTTGCTACAGTAGCATTGTCCGTAATAAATCTGCCAAATCGAACCGTATATAATTGGCCACAATTTATGAGTTAATTTGCATTTTTCGGGAACATCCCAATCGGGGGAGGTTGTCTGATTTGGCGAGTAAATAAAAGCGCCCACCCACAGGAAGAATCCCAACACCGTCGGTTCCGGATCATTTTGTGGTTTTTTGCAGGGGGTGGGGCGTTAGACGGAGCATAAGAAGGAGATCCGATGCGAAGGTGGGCTTTATGGACATCTTGAACCCCCCCTGTGCGGTCGATTGTTCAATCGTTATTGCTCGAAATAGCTTCGATTAGCTCTTTGCGTGGACCTTTGTTGAATGTAAAGTTTGTCGATAAGTATAGGAAACCCCTTCTAATATCCGAAACGAGTGCTTACCGGATCGCACAAACCACGAACGGATTCATCCGATTGTTTAATGATGAAATTGAAAATCCCAAAAATCCAAACAACCTTCGTGAATTACACTTCTTTAGTTCCAATCGATCTCAATCTGTGTGACCAACGAGTGCGTAAGCGTAGTGTGCAAATGGAAATGGAGCAAAACCGTGAAAACAAAAACAGAAATAATCAAACAAGCTTTAACTGGAACTACACTGGAAAGTGAAGGATACTCTAGCGATGCAAGATTAATAAACCGTAGCACTTTCAGGAACTAGAACCAATAATTAACAAGCAGACAAAACGGAGGGAGGGGCGCGAAGAAGCAAACATCAAAAAACTGCATAACAATTATAACTACCTATGGTATTCAAGAAGAAGACAAAAATTCAAAAAAAGGCAAATCAAATATTCATTCATCGAGCTTTTTAATATAACAAAAAAAAAACTAATGGATAAAACAAAAGAAAACGAGTAAGCGTAAGCGACACGACCGCATAACCGGATAACGTAAAGCATTCCAGGACCCACAAAGTGAAAAGTGGACGAAGAAAGAACCAACAATAAAGCAGAACAACCGTACTACAACTGTAAGACAATGAACACAGAATATCAAAGCTGAATACGAAAGGATCAAAAAAAGAGCAAAGAGGCGACACTTGTAGTAGCCAGTTATTAAAAACAAAAGAAGAGCAGAAAGTGAACACAAATTTTACAACAACAACAAAAAACTCCATCTAATAATAGCATCATTTCGAGCCGGCGCGTTTGCTGACGTGGGTTTCCATTAGCTCTCGTTACAGTGACTGTTCCGTTCCAGTACTTACGTTGGTCCGTGGTACAAACGTAGATTAGAGTCACTTCTTTCTACTTTCACAAAAATGTGCGTTGGAAAACCAACCGGACGCTTGAGCAGCAGAATGTGTAATGCTGGTGTTTAGTGGCATCGAATGGTTTGTAAACCGTAATGCTTGAGTCTCAAATTCTGTGCTAGTAAACGAGGCAAAGTCGCGCTGATAATATGAAAGCGAAAGCAAAACTCTAAACGCTTCTATGCCATTCTTTTTATCGTTGCATAATAGTTATGTTAAACAAAAGTAAAGAAAAAAAAACATAAATAAAATAAAACTTCTGTAGAATAGTTAAACTATCAAACGAATAAAAGGAATACTATTAAAGCCGGGAGGTGCTGCAGAGCAACATGATTTGAAAGCTACCTTAGGACCGATGGGAGTTGTTGGATTCAAAACTGTATATAGAAAGAGTGTCGACGACGTGTGTGCATAGAAGAGATAATAGAGGAGCGAGTTTGCGCTACTATTTGAATTGCATAGAAAACATTTAATTACACCACCACCACCCCCAATACAGACGAGTGCAGGCGATGGAAAGGGTGGTATTGCGAGGTGGCTCATTCGTTGCGGCGAGTGTGGCATTGAGAAGCGTTGTGGAGGAAGCGGCCGTGCAGCAGTACCACAAACAAACTCGAACAGACATGTACTAATCGTAAAAAAAACTATTTTGTAACTTTTGGAAAATAACTCAAATAAAATAACATATCTGCACACGTGCGCCTTTTTCCTTCTCGACCAGCGAATCAACGGCGATTTTGAATCAGCGATCTCGACTCCCAAACCCGTACAGTATAAACTCCTTGACAGCTGCCAGCTCTACAGTGATGAGCAATAAAGTATGAGCGTTTTGCTAAAAAAAAGTAAAATATTTACCAAAAATCAATATACTATGCGCAAAACGGGCTGCGTGGCACTGTGTCATTGTTTTGGTTCGAAATTGCTGGAAATTTTTACATTTTTAACAATTACTTGCATTTCGTGATAAAGATAAAGGAGATAAGAACAAATTAACATCATTTGCAACTCCCACCGTCGTTTCCGTTTGGAAAGTAGTCCGAGAAAGTGTAAGAAACTTGGAAAAATCGCCACGAATTCAAGGAAGAAAATCCCATAGTAAGCAACAGTATGTTTTTGCCACCTTTTTTTAGATACCTCATCGCCAGGGAGAATGATCTGGTTCCTCAACGAATTAGATGACTAAGCACTCAACCCCAATCAATCGAGGTACTTTGGTGTATCGCGAGAGATAAGAGAAGTTGCGCATTTCACTCGGCAGCGGAAACATGTTGCGGTTTGTATGCTGGTTAACGCTGCTCCTAAAACTCGGCCTCATCTGTGCATATCGGCCAGTCTTTATCTATCATGGGATTCTCACCGGAGCCGACAGTATGCAGCATCTTGTGAAGCGGATTCAGCTGGTTCGTTGCCATCGTTGGGAGATTTATAATCCAATATCCAATATTAATGTCCCCCTCTCTGCTCAACAGCTTCACCCCGATACGGTTGTGTACAATTTTGATCGCTTCGGAGGATGGTCTAGTCTGGAGAATGCTTGGCATCAGGTGCTGGAAGCTAACACGAACCTTCAGGCGGTATGTGCCCTACATCCGGAAGGCATCAATATGATCGGCTATTCGCAGGGTGGGCTCCTCGGTCGGGCCGTGCTGCAAACGTACCCGGACCATTGTGTCCGCACATTCATCTCACTGAGCTCACCACAGGCTGGCCAGTTTGGAGGTATTTATCGTAACAAGAATGGCTTACTTTTAAACCAGTTCATTCATCCTGATATCATTCTTTTGTAGATGATTTTCTGCATTTGATCTTCCCCTCGCTGGTGGCCAAAACGGCGTACCAGCTGTTCTACTCCTACGTCGGCCAACATACGTCCGTCGGGAACTACTGGAATGATCCGCACCATCAGGACCTCTTCGACCAGTTCAGCATTTTTCTGCCATATGTGAACAATCGGTTGTACTCAGCTAACTCGACACAGTTCCGTGAGACGATGATGCGACTCCGGCGGCTAGTGCTGATCGGTGGACCGGACGATGGTGTCATTACACCGTGGCAATCGAGTCATTTCAGTTTCTACAACGAAACGAATGATGTGGTACCGCTACAGGAAAGCCCCATCTACAAGGAGGATCTGATCGGACTGAAGACGCTGCACGATAGTGGCCGATTGGATGTGATCAGCAGGGAAGGTGTGCATCATTATCAGTGGCACCGGACGGATCATGTGATCGATAGTGTCATCATTCCCTATCTCGACTGAGGGAACGACACCGACTGACGCAGCTTTACCATGAGTTAATTGAATTTTAGTTACACTTTAAGGTGGGTTTTGTATAAAGGACATATTAAAATAATAGATAGATAAGTGAAAACTTGATACTCGATTGTGTGATCGACGGTGCTGTTCGGAAGCTGAGATACTAGCCACAGTCGTATCTCCAACGTCATTTTTTCAATCAAAGTATGCGAAAAAGTGCTGCAATAGTTAGCTTTAACGTAAAGGAGAGGTAGTCTGAATCGTTTGTTTTACATATCATTGATCGTAGCTAGAAAGCTGTAAAATACAATTTGATCTTGATTGGAAATAATTAAATATAGATTGGTGATTTGGAGATGTTACCGAGCGACATGCCTTTAAACTGTTTAATATAGGTTTAGTCCATAGTTTACTTCGATGCTCAATATGATTGTGTTGGCTTACTTTGACCATTTATATGATATTTTAAGTCAACCACCATTAAAATTATAAAATGCCAGCAGTTCTCGTATTGAGACAACCCCTATCCGGGGTATGAGCGTAAGTTAAATTTGCAGCATCAAGTACGTCCGCCGGAGCGTCTCAGGCTAGTATTGGATTGCTGAGCACCTTATCAAACGAAATAAAGACTTGGCACGGAGATTATCATTGCGCGTGTTTTCAGTTAATGCAAAATTGTGATTATGGCTCAAATCATGTTTGCTCTCGATCGCTCCGTACATAAATTTAATCAGAACAAATATTCACTCCAAACAGTTCAGAGGGTTCGTGTGAGTGATTTGACACCAAAAAATGAAGTTAATCATCTCTTTTATTCTGTGTTATGCAGTTTTACATATTACTGCAAGTGAAGTTCATTACAAAAGAAAAGATAATATCAACAGTGTAGAAGATGGAATGCTGGGTTTTGGATTGGAGTTACTTCTGATTAAGTTAGAGGCGATGGAACATAGATTACAGAAGATGGAGAACAGAATAGAACAGAGCCATAAAGAAATGTTTACCACGATTCAGAAACTCGAACGTAAAGTTGCGCTTAGTTTTAGCGAGATTCGAAATCTAACCCAGGAGAAGGTGCATACAACGTTGCATAAACTCGATAAAGACCTCGGAAATGTGCTGGAAATTCAACAAAGTGCCATGCCGTCGTCTTGTAAAGATATTTCATCGAAAGTGTCGCGAACATATTTGATCCGTGTAAAAAGTGCTAGCACACCCTTCAAAGTGTATTGCGAACAGAAATCGTTCGGCGGTGGATGGATAGTGTTTCAATACCGTTACGACGGATCACTGGACTTTTACCGGGGCTGGAATGAGTTCCGTGACGGATTCGGTGATTTGAACAAAGAGTTTTGGTTGGGTCTTGAGAAGATCCACCAGATAACAAGTGGCCGTAAACATGAACTGATTGTTGAATTAAAAAACTTTAACGGAACATACAAGTATGTTCGATATGATGCATTCGAACTAGGTAGTGAGAGTGACCAATACGATGTGAAGAATATCGGAAAGTACAGTGGAACTGTTGGTGGAGAAGCGTCCTTTATTAAGGGTTCGAAGTTCGCAACCAAAGATCGGCATATTGATGAAATCGGCGGACAATGTGCACGGCGCTACGAAGGTGCATGGTGGTACACGATTTTTTGTGCTTATGCTAATTTGAACGGGCGATACATGAATGATATCAATGAAAAATCAATGCATTGGTATTATTTCAAAGACAACCAACAAGGATTGAGTTACTCGCGAATGATGATCCGCGAGGTGGAATAGCGATTCTAGTTGGATCAACTGTAGGGTGCATCGAATGAACAATTGACAATGCTTCGTAACAATAGAGAATAAAATTGATATTTTTTTTTTCAAATATATTCCCGCAGGCCTTTTAAATGAAGAACATGTTGGAATCCAAAATTAATCCGAAACACCATTCTAGATGTGAAAAATAAAGAAATAAATGCGGAAAGAACTCAATGAACTCACACTAGGCGTAGCGTAGCAAAAGGAAATGATCAGAAAACGCTCTACTTGAAGGTTGAATTAGTGTGTTTTCGGGACACAATAAATCTTCAAAATCCTGATAATTTTTAATACTCTTCCTATCAACTTTAGCAGTAGCACCATTTCGCTAGCCTCTTCCAGCTAGCACCAAGCGTTTGCTTATTCCCTCTTTTCCGCCTGGCTGATAACAATTACCTCAGAAACATGTGCATCGCTCAATATGATGGTATTCCATGCGGCATCCTCGACCTCGCTATCAGCAATAGTCTTCATCCGGTTGATGCTGAAACAGGCCCCGAGGCACCTCCCAGTGATAAGTCATCGCGATTCATTTCTTTCTTCGCTGCAAGAAGTACAAAAGCGTTGAGTCAGATCCGAGGTGTACGTAAGTAGAGTTGTGAGTTTATTCGTTCTTCAAGCCGGATTGATACCAATCCCGCGATGCAATGGGCCATCCGGTTCCTTCAAAAGGAGTACGACATACCACTACAGTAGTGTTAGGCGTCCTCGTGACGATACAAGGCAATAGAAAGGGATGCTTCTCGATCTCTTCTTATCTCTCTTGATAATACAATGGTGCGCATGGATGAGGTGTTGTTAGGGGTAAAGCAAACAATGGATTAAATGAACGCCGGAACGCATCGTTGATCGTGAGCGAAGTGAATGAAAACGGAGAGATATAAATGCTGAATAGCAAAACTAATGGTGCGAGTGGCCGCCCATTTAGCAGTAGCCACGATCCGGAACACGACGACGCGGAGCGCTCTTAAGGATGTTATCAACGCGAACGATCATTTCGGCCGCTTCGGATCCCGACATCAGCACCTGGCGCTTGACGGCGAACGATTCCGTAATGCCGAGCTCCTTCATGCAGCCAACCTTGCCATTGTTCATGTCCAGTCCGAGCGTCGTCTGGCCCTGCGAGTGACCGGCACGCAGTTCCGAGACGAGTTGAGCCGAATCGTAACCGGCATTATCGGCAATGATCGTCGGTAGCTGCATCAGCGCACGAGCAAACGATTCGATGGCCATCGCTTCCTTGCCCGCAGTTTCGGCTGCCAGCTTGTACACGGCCGTGGCCATCAGTGTCTCCGAGCAGCCACCACCATAAACGACGCGCGATTCCTTCACCGTCGCTGCCAACACGCACAACGCATCGTGAAGCGATCGTTCCGCTTCATCGATGATCTGCTGTGTCGCTCCGCGGATTACGACCGTACAGGCCTCACCGAGCGGAACACCGGAGAACCGGAGCAGCGTATCTTCGCCAATCATGATCTGTTCGATCAGATCGCATTTGCCCAGCTTCACCAGTTCCGGGTTATCGAAGGTCGACACGATCTCACCACCGGTAACCAACGCCAACCGCTCGATACCATCGAAATCGGCATGCTCGATCGCCATGATGCCAGCATCGGCAAACAGTTGTTCCGGATAGTTGTAGATCAGCTGACGATTGATGAACACGTTGATGTTGTGTCCCAGGATTTTGTCCACCTTTTCCTTCATCTTCTCCTTCTCGGCCACCTCCAGGTCGGCGATCTTGCTCATCGAGTCCACCTTGATCGACGATCCGAACACCTTGATCTTGTCCGTGTCCATCGGTGTGTTGGCAATCAGGATGCGCGCATTCTTGACCGTCTTCGGCTGGTGGACACCCGGCTTTTTGTCCAACAGGAAGCCCTCCTCAAGGAACGATTCTTCCAGACATCCGCCCAGCTTCTTGATGCGCTGGATGGCCGTCAGCGAGCCCGAACCCTTCAGACGCAGCACCGCATCCACGGCCAACTTTGCGAAATGTTCTTTGTGCTGCGACAGAATTTTCGAACTGAGCGTCGTGCGGGCAATGTTCAGCAGATCCTCCCGGAAGCGCTCGGCGTTGGCCGAATTATCGGCCGCCGCTCCCTGCAACGCCGTACGAGCCGCGTTCGCCGCCAAACGCCATCCGGCGATGATGGTCTGTGGGTGCAGCTTCTGTTCCACCAGTTTTTCGGCCTCGCGGATCAGCTCAGAGGCGAACACCGTGACGGAGGTCGTACCATCGCCTACTTCGTCGTCCTGCACCCGAGACATGTCGACCAGGATTTTGGCGGCCGGATTATCC
>NC_064874.1:82563652-82611152 GCF_943734745.1 Anopheles darlingi | reverse complement strand
GCTCCTGAGTCCGGACCGAAGGGGGACCACCCTGACCAACGAGCCCGAGCATCAGGTCATGTTTACCCGTTCGAATAGTTAATTAAAATTAGTTTTTCCCTTTGCCTTCGGCTACAAATGGATAAATGACTTTTATGGTATGGGTGCTGGACCGTGGACCCGTGGACGACCCGTGGACCCGTGACCGGTTCCGTGTGTGATCCGTTCGGTTGGAAGGATGTACCACTTGGAAATGCATTGATATAATTGAACGAATGCAAATGTTTGCCTTGCGTTCCGTGGCGACAGCGCATTAGCGGAGAGATGGATGCTCCTCATCATCATCATCATCATCATCATCGCAGTGGTACTCCGGCTCTGGATCGATGTGCCAATGTGGCTGCGTCAATTGATATTCGGAATTGATAAACGGAATTAGTATGTCGTATGTTCTTGCTATGGTGCAATGCTTGGACAGGCTGTCCGGTACCGTACGATCAGTTGTGGGTTTCGATCTTTTATAAATGTTCGAACATTCTGGCAGCATGTTTAATAGATGAATACAGAGGCGATATACAAAGGAAATTCTGCTTATCTTAATGTGACATAAATAATATAGTTGTAGCCTCAAACATTATTTTCATGATTAATTAATCATACTTTATTCAGTTAACTACAGAGCCAAGGATCATCATCATCATCATCATCATCATCATCATCATCATCATCATCATCATCATCATCATCATCATCATCATCATCATCATCATCATCATCATCATCATCATCATCATCATCATCATCATCATCATCATCATCATCATCATCATCATCATCATCATCATCATCATCATCATCATCATCATCATCATCATCATCATCATCATCATCATCATCATCATCATCATCATCATCATCATCATCATCATCATCATCATCATCATCATCATCATCATCATCATCATCATCATCATCATCATCATCATCATCATCATCATCATCATCATCATCATCATCATCATCATCATCATCATCATCATCATCATCATCATCATCATCATCATCATCATCATCATCATCATCATCATCATCATCATCATCATCATCATCATCATCATCATCATCATCATCATCATCATCATCATCATCATCATCATCATCATCATCATCATCATCATCATCATCATCATCATCATCATCATCATCATCATCATCATCATCATCATCATCATCATCATCATCATCATCATCATCATCATCATCATCATCATCATCATCATCATCATCATCATCATCATCATCATCATCATCATCATCATCATCATCATCATCATCATCATCATCATCATCATCATCATCATCATCATCATCATCATCATCATCATCATCATCATCATCATCATCATCATCATCATCATCATCATCATCATCATCATCATCATCATCATCATCATCATCATCATCATCATCATCATCATCATCATCATCATCATCATCATCATCATCATCATCATCATCATCATCATCATCATCATCATCATCATCATCATCATCATCATCATCATCATCATCATCATCACCGCAGTTTCGCATTCAGGCAGCATGTTTCGTGGATGAATGAAGAGGTGATATACAAGAGGGATCCTGCTTATCTTAATGTGACATAAATATAGTTGTAGCCTCAAACATTATTTTCATGATTAATTAATCATACTTTATTCAGTTAACTACAGAGCCAAGGAACAGCTTTATCAAACGAGCGATGCGAATTAGCTGTTAAATGCATAAAATTCACTGCACTCAACTCCTCTTCATCGATTGTCGTCTGATCGGAGTCGCGGGATTTTCGCACTCTAGGTTGTAGTTTGTTTTGCATCCTTATTCCATTTTTCACCCACTTGTGCCTTTTCCTCTGTTATTCATAAGCTCCCGCTTCTTTATTATGTCCTCCTTAGTTTTAAGATACTGTGTCTAGCCTGACGGCGAACACTTTAAATAAAAAAATTAAAAATATAGGCGTAATTTTGTTAATGGCGACGAAATGTACATTGCTTCAGCGTGTCCTTTACCTTTTGAAGAGAAATAAATTCTTGACAATTTTTCAAATTAATGCTACTTTCGAGCGGAAAATGTTATAAACCTCTATGAAAATCCAACAACTTGTATTGAATGTATTTTGTAACAACTTTATTTGGCTTTGAGGTCCAAGACTTCCTGTAATAATGAGTACAAAGAATGCTATAAAATATGTCGATAAATAATAGTTTCCATTATTTTCTTCCTTAAATTCCATACCAAGCCTAACAAACACTTTCTTTGAACACTCTTCAAAGGAAATACGCCATTCGGCTGCGCGTTTCAATTCGATTGACGAAGACGTAATCGTAGAAATGACAATCTATCCTTTCGGACAAAGAGTCTCAGGTATAATGCGATGATCAGTAGAAAGGTAAAGGATACTTTTACTTAAAGAGGAAACCTTAACAAGATGGAAGTTCTGCAGAGTAAAAAAAACTAATTCACTGCCAATAAATTAATGACACCTGATTTTTTGTCACGCATTTTGCTTACCAAGAAGGTGATATTTCCCATCAGAAGAAATATTTGCAATTAAAAAACCCCACCCTAAAAACTAAACAACAAAATGCATTAAAATTTAAAAATCTACCTAGAAGCTTTCCTGGAATATTACTTTGTCAATGAACAGCCGTTTTGACAAACGTTTTAGACTGTGACAAAACACAAACTTTAATGAGTTTCCCCAAAACAATCAGGAATCTAATCAACTTCAACAGATACCCTTGACAGCGCGACAGTAATACCGGCAGCATTCGAAGCACACAGTAGAAGTCAGTGCAGATAGCAGATCAATTAGTAATCAAAGTGACTGTGTTTATTACTTTCCAAACCACTCCAATTGGCCCGCAATCGCCTACGACTTGAACACGATGTAGGACGACAAACAACGAATGGTCTCACTTTGCACCCGGAGCTCAGTAATCGATGCTGCGATGCGTTGTGCAAAAATGGGGTCGCCAGAGTAAAGTCAAAGACGCGAACAAAGAGTGAGAGACACACCCGGAGGGAGCAATCATTAACGAGGTTGCAACAAGAGAAGGACAATTGTCCGCGCCGTCCCCGTAACTCCGTCTTGGCGATGCAATCAATCGCTCCACCGGCCTTCACTTCCTTCCTTCCGGAGCGTTCGGTGCCATTGGAATTAAAAATGCATAAGCCAAATCATCCCTCTCCGTCGGATCGGAACTGTTGCTGCTGCTGGTCTGGTCTGGTCCCGGGCGATTCGCCAACCGACCGCAACCGATAAATTCCCGTAAACAGCTTGATCATTTCCTAATAAAAGTTAATAGATCCCATTTGCCGGTTTAATTTCCTGCTTCCGTTCCCGTTTGGCGGACGGCCACACGGCCACGGCAGAGGCAAAATCTATTCGCAAGCGTGTGTGTGGTCGCGGTACGATCCTTCTAGATTCCTTCTCGGACCAGAGTCATCACCGGCCCATTCATCGTCACCGTCACCGTCATCCCTTATTTACAATTCAGTCAAATGGTTAATGTTTACAATGTACACACACACAGGAACCGAGGACGATTCTGTCGCTCTCCTGTTCTAAAGGTGCGCCAGGGTTTAGCGTCGGTGACCCTTCCGCCACCCCTCCGCCGCCCCTTTTTTTGGCGACCGAAACTGTCGATAATGTAATATCAAATAGCGACATTTCGTTATTTCGGCAACACATTTTCATGTTTTTTTTTTTTTTTGGTTGGTTGGCTCGATGCAGAGGAGACAGGGGGGCTGCAGGGGCAGTTTAGAGAGGGGAAGGGAGTGGGGTGAGGCACGGTGGCCAGGGTTTATATGCGCGCCATCCGGTCGCTCCGTTGCCCACGCTTATGCTGCGGATGCTGCGGAATACAAATGGCACCTTTGGGATTGCGATATCCAATATCAATCCGCCGCGGTGACGTTTCGATATTATGGCCACTCTTCGGCTCGCTTCCTTCCCTTCACCACCTCACGGGAAAGGGATATGGAGACTCCCCACTGGATGTGTGTGTGTGTGTGTATGCACGCCAGTGCGGTCGTGACCGAAGCGAAAAACCTCAAAAATGCCTTTCGCCTCCTCTCTCTCCTCCGCGGTTTATTTGGCTTTTGCGGGGCTTTTCGCTTTGAAAAATCATCTCCCGGACCCCTCGGTCGATGCTTTCGATTGCGTTGCGATTGGTTCAGTTGGTGGTGACCGGGGGGGAGGGATCCGTTGGGATCCACAAAGTAATCGTTCTTCGCCAAAAAACCGTTCGAAAGTGTTTTTCCAATCCAATCCCACTCCAGACACACACATACACTCGCCGCGACCGGGGTGGTTAAGGTGTCCTGTCCTGAAAAGCGAGACCGGCCCTCGGGCACGGTCATCCGATGACGACGACGACGACGACGACGACGCAACCTGTCAACAGCCATCTTTAGGAAGTAATGTCCAGCAACTGGCAATGGCCATAGTCAGCATCCGATACAATTTATTGCTATTATCTCAGCTCAGCGACAGAGCCCGGGTCTAGGTGTAATGGTTCGGTAACGTGCGAGACTGGGCCGGAATGTTTGTGGTGTTGGCCCTGCTCCTGCTTCCAAGAAGGTAAATTGTCACGCGATTTTCGAATATCCGGAGTATCCGGAGCGTACACTGCGGAGTCGCTTTGAGTCGGCCTCGGTCCCCCAGGGGAGTGCTGACCGCTTAGCAGGTGTTCGCATGCACTTCGCGTGTGTAGTGTGTAGTGTCGTAACCATTACGATCGTTGTGTCCTTGCCAAGACGCTGGAGGGCAGTTTGAGGTTGATAAAAAATGGTTACCTTCTGAACTGACGTCAACTGTGGGAGTTGTTTGTGTGGCCCCTTGAAAGATTCTTGAGGACTACGACGCTTTCGGTACCATTTCGGTTCGGGGTTGAAGCTGCTTTAATTGACATTCAAATCGTCAACCTCGTGCATTTGATTGAGTAAAGTGGAAGGATTGCTTACTCGTTTGGCACTAAAAGGTGCTCTCCCATCCACAGGCCCATGACGAAGCGACGGCGGATGTGAACAATTAGCTGTTGACCGCGCATCAACTGGAGCATGGATCAAGAGTGTCGATACAGCCATCAAGCCATGCGTCTCAGTAGCACCAGCGGAGACCTTAACGGTTTGTGAAATTGATATTAATGAATTCGTGACACTATTAGCGCGAAGGCTGCCGTTGATTGTGCAGTGGCGGAATTTGGTATTGGGAGCCTCTAGGCAATGGTCATGATCATAGTGGACGTAGCGAGAAGGCTACTAGATTATTATGTAAGGATCCGTGTAATCCCGAAGCAGTGTGTAAAGAAACGTGTCAAAAGAATGTCAAAAGACGTGCTATTTGAAGTCACTATAGCTCTCTAATGTCGCGAATGAGTCTTTTGCAATAAAATAATCTTGTTTTACGGAATTTTACTCACAGACGGCTCCCATAATTTATTCTTTACCAATAGCAATCTTAAGAATCGTTACAATGTCTGGCAAATAAATCCTCTCTAAGTGTATCGAGAACGCATTCATTGTATTTTATATGTTGTATTCATTGCAGTCTTATCCTGACTCTAGTAGTGTGTCTTGTGGTAGGATTAGTCCAAATGAATAATGCTTATAATGTTTTCTCGATTAACTTTTACTATTTTCGTACACACTACCTTTCAAGCCAAATATCAACTTACAACACATTAATTTATCGATTATTTATCAACGGAGCAGAGTTGAATACAACAGAGTTGACCTTGACGCTCACGTATTCCTGCACTCTAACAACGAAAATTGGACCCACCTTCGTGTAAATAGCAAATAGGTCCGATTAGTGTCCCAAACGAGCGACTATCTAGTATCAATTTGTAAACGAAATCCGTTGCTACATTCTTCGAATACCTTTTCCCACATTCTAATCCCTGACTCCTGGAGTCTTTCCGGGCCTTCCAGAACCCCAAACAAACCGCGCGACGCTCACATCGATACGTGATTATCTAATGGATTTTTTGCGTTGATTTATGTCAAAGGTCCCCGGCACGCTAATGGCAGGAGAATTAGTATTTAATTAATATGATGAGCTGAATAATGAGGGCTATCAGTTGGTGTGCCGGGCCAGTCAGTCAGTCAGTCCTGGCCTCTACTCTTCCCTTTGTCCGGCATCACACACGGAACCTTACTGCGGCCGCATCGCGATGACACGGTCAAGTCAAATCCCTCCGCCAGGTGACGGTGACCTGCCGCGTTGCGCCGGAGTTGTTGGAACCTTGAACCGGGGACCGGGGACCGGCATCCATAATTGCCGGTTTCAGCCGCGTGAGCGTGATACGAATCCTTCTATCCGCGCATGTGGTCCACCCACCCCCTCGAGACCGGAAAGATTCCTATCTTTGATTAAATCCATGAATAATTAAATGGACATCGCGAGCTGGGATGGAATGGGGCGTGAAAAAAGGGGTTTCCCCTCGGTGTCCGTCCGTCATGGACAGTTAGTCAGTCGGTCGGTCCCTTAGGTCGGTGCCGTGACCCCTTCGCTGACAATCGGTGACATTTCGGTGACCAGTGCGGCGCTGCGGCGGGGCTTGGCCGCCGGTTGCGGCTCCCAAAAAAACGCAATTCCATCGAGACAGCAAAGCAGCGTTCCGTTTGCTAACGAGGAGTAGAATTATGAGCTCATTTGAGGCTCTTCGTCGCGGAACGGACAGACCCGGTAAGCGTGTCAGCAGTAGAGAGTGCGCGTGACGATCGCGATGTAATCCATCTGCAATCTGCGCCCCATAGAAGCGCACGGAAATCAAAAATCAATCATTTTCCTTCTAGCAGGAGCTCGGTAAGGGCCACAACAACGGACGCTGGTTAACCATCCAGACAGGAGAACTGTTTGGCCTCGGAAACTCGGAGCGACTGACATCCCTAAAAGGACGAGACATGTCTAGGCTTTCCCTCACTCCCTCGCTTTGTGACGAACCATTTTGGTTCGATTATTTATTTATCCGGTAAAGCAGTTCCGCACCGGTTCCACCGGCACCGGCAGTGCACCGCAGGTCCTCCTTTGGCAGCTTCAAAAGGAAACGCTCAAAGATCACTCCGCGTCGATCGCCGCAGGGCAAGGCGACCGCTTTCACTGGACCACCACACCGTGGTCGTGAGAACGGGCAATGCTGGAAAAACTTATTTAAATTACCGGCTGGAAAGTTGTTTTTTCTTTGACTCCTACTTCCAGATTCCTTTCTTTCGTATCTTTTACAAGACGAGGGCCAGAGCCGCGAGGGTTAGGGTGAAAAGGTGTCTTCCTGGAAGGAGGGGTTGATTCCAGCACTTTCATCCCCCGGCCTGAAACCTATGCTCACCCCTTTGGTGTGGTTTTGCTGATGAAACGATTTGTGTATTGCGACGCGAGCGAAGGCCTTATAGGTACGGTACTGTACTGTCTATCCGAGGACCGAGAATCGTTGTCCGAAGCAATCCTTTACCCCCCACCCCTGATCCGCCCCGGATGTCATGCCTGCGCCAGTGGGAGTGGGAATCTGGATGAATTCTTTGAAATGTAAATGTTGTGCCCACAAGCGTTACTTTGACTTTGGCTCGATTTCTCTCCCTCAGTAGCAGTAGCAGTAGCAGTAGTAGTAGTAGTAGTAGTAGCAGCGGGAACGCCTTGATGAACGCCGTGGGGATGGTCGTTAAGAAACAAGAGGGAACAAGAAATCCAAACCGAATCCCTCCCGACCCTCAAGGTCCAATCCCACTCGAAAGGGAGCAGTAATGAAGAATTATAGAATCCCGGGTCCGGGTCTGCAGGCCGGCATTTGTCGTCGTCGTCTTCTTCTGCTCGCTAAATGGAACCAATTTCGGTGGAACTTCGGTGGTGATCGTGAACTTTGACAGCAATCTTTTGGGGCGAGCGTTGGGAAGCGTTTTTGGGGCCCATCACTCGACTGCCCTTTAGCAACACGATTTGGTCTTGTGAGGAGGGGGGGGGGGGGGGGCGCGGGCGCAAAACCAAATTGGACGCTCGAAACCGTCGCCGCCATCGCGTCAATTGGGCGCGCGCGAAGCAAGATTAATTCAATCTCTTGAGCAATCCATGCTCACGCGATGAGCAATCCACAATCTCCTCACGACCGAATGTTGCTTCAGACGTCGACGCCGAGGTTCCGATTCGTGTCTTTGTGATGCTGCTGATGATGATGATGATGGTGATGACGACGACGGTAGATGAGCATGATGAGCATGATGAGTTTTGACCGAACGCTCAATTAGAATGGCGCCAAAGAATATGATAACATGGTGTGGTGCAACCGCAAAGCGGCGCAATCGTAATTCCGTCGGAAAGGGGAATACAGTTAATACAGCGAGTAATACGCGAAGTGTGGAGAGGATCCTCGATGTTGCTTGTGCGCTACAACGTTATTACAACGGAAGGAAATTTTCACAGTATATGGTAACCTTCATCGGCTCTGGTGCTTGATGAGTAAGTCAGTAATAATATCGTCTGTTTTAGAGTAGTTGGTGCGGGAATTCCCTTTTTGTTTGTTGAAGTTTGCACGTTTGTTTCGAACTCACTATCACTCTAACGCTCACTCTAAGGCTAATACTTTGACTCTAACGCTTTAACCCTTTTTAACTCTTTTAACACATCAACCCTGTTAACTCTTTTCACACTTTCAACACTCTTAACTATCTCTAGATCCTTAACACTCTGACACGTGCAACGACGCTTTCCCTTTTATATTGGATCCCGTTGCTATGTACTCTGGAAGCAATGGCAACTTAGGTATACCAAAAATCAATTGCCTTACATCTTCAACATTATTAAATCCATTTCCATTTCATTTAAACAAAACGTTTACTTTAAATGTTTATTTTCCTAGCTCAGTTTATATCGTTGAGATTTTTATGCGTAGTGAGTTTTCCAATCGAACGTCAAATATGTTTGGTAAACTTCATATTTTCTGAATTACGATTCTGAAGCAAATTGGGACCAAAAATTCAAATAATAACAGGCATACAAATAGAAAACCGCCGTTTTTTCTCATGATTTGAGGGTTTATTGTAAAAAAAAACGGGACGCTCCTTGTCTTGCACCCACTCGCGACATGTTCTTTCATTAATGCAGGCTTCACCATCTAACTTCTACTATCATTCGATGCGCTTCAGCTGCATTTTTTTTACCATGAAACGAACTTTATTCGCGACTTTCGATCTTTATTGGCGGTTAACCATAATGTGGAGCAACATTCTACCATTTGAATAGTCCATGTTGCGCATCTGATGTTTCTTAGACAAACATCAACAAACATTCTTGATCAACTACAAGAAGAAGAATTATGGATTTCTTCATCTCAACCTTTTGCATCTGCACGAAATATGACAACATTAAACCAGTAAAGTACAATTGACGATTCCAACACAAAAGGACACCTTTCCGTTCCCTTCTTCAACTTACTCTCAATACTTTGTCCCTTGCGCAAACGAATGCTTAATGCTGGTTCTCATCTACCTTCATTACATTTATGATCGATATGTATGCTCCCGTTCGTGCTGGTAGTGAATCACTGAATCATCAAAACATCCCCGGGCCAACCTTCCCCACCCTTTTATGCAACCCTTTCGCCACGAGTGCAATATGTTGCGACCGAATTTCGTCACGCCATCAGCTCCGGATCTGCTGCCCTGCGCACCACTTTGGCTTCGCGACTCCGTCATCCCTGGCCTGGTGGCATCCGATGGCGATTCGATTCAGCTACCACCTACCGACCTCTTGTTGCTGCTGTTGCTGCTGTTGCTGCACCGCAATGCAGCGTGTGTGAAGGCGTGAGAAAGTTTATCCAGCCGTTCACACAAACACACAAACGCGACACATTTGCGACGAATTGTGCCATTTCCCCCGCCCCGGGGGGGACAGTGTATAGCTGCAAAGGCCAGCGCCAAACCAACCCCCCGAGCGGCCACAATTTATGATGCTCCTGATTAATGCCGACCAAGAGTTGGTGTCCGTCCATCCGTCCGTCCGGGGAGAACCAGTGTTGTCATTCGCACCACTCGCGCTCCGGCCTCGACTCGGCCGAGTCTCACTGATTCATTGGGCGACTAATTTTGATTCGTTTGCTAAATTGATTAATTGGTTGGTTGGTTGGTGTGTACGAATGTATGAGTGTGTGTGTGTGTGTTTTTAATTGTTTTCACTCCGAAAAGGCGTCGAGAGGAAATAATAAAGCTGGATCGGCGGAGTGAAACTGATCCCACCATCGCCAACCCAACAGCAAACATCCGAAACCGAGGCCATGAGAACCAGAAGAACTCTCGGGCTACTAGACTCGCGACGCGACAACATGACAACATTGGGCCCCAAAGCGCCCATCCGTGCACAACCAATTGAGATTTATTTAGAAAATGCGATTCCCCGGTTCCGTCCAGCGGCACGCAAAATTCTCGCTTCGAACCGCTTCAGTGATAGTTGAACCTCCTCCCCGTCCTCGTTCCGCTTTGGGCGCACCCCGACATGGAACACATGTCACCGTCTGGCCGATCACGACGCCGTGAGTCAGTCGTGCGGTGATCCGATGATGATATCATCATCATCCGTCACACAATCCCGGACGTGCAGTCCGGAGATCGCCCCGGGCGTCAACACATTACACGCCACATCGACTGCAGTAGTAGCAGCAGCAACAGTGGCCAACGCCGGTGTCTCGGTAATCTTCGCTCGCTTGGTGCTAATTGAAATTTAGATTGAGTGAACCGTGATCTTTGGCATCGCGCGCACTAATGGATCCACGATTTCCACGAAGACGTTTTCTGGCCTAGCCCACACGCTGGAGTGGAGAGGTGTTTGGCCACGACGAGCAAGCAGTATTAGCTTTATGTTTGCTCCGTTACCGTCCGTCAGACTTTGGCTGGCGGTCGCCTTTACCACCATCGCCAGGAGACGACGCAACGAACGAAAACACAACTCAACAATCAACAGATTGATCGATGGCTGGACTGGAGCAGGAGGAAGCAACATCCACCAGACCTTCCACCCACTGCTGGTAGTGCCGCTGATGGTTGCGTGATCGATTTAATCGAGTTTTGCCCAAGCTAATTTCCTTTTAAAGTCCGAAGACCAATTCCGTGTCGAACAGCATGGGAGGAGTGCTGGTGCCTGTCCCTGGGATTGCATCCCGGCGGTGGTGGTGGTGGCGATGGCGGTGGCGTTTGGAGGCAGATTTTCCCGCGGGTCTTCCCTCCGTGGTGCTACACTTAATTCACGATCAATTAATAAAGATTGATGATGGTGGTGGTGGTGGTTTGTGTTGTTGCGAGGGCGTTTTTCGTCTGGATCTGGATCAACCGGATCTCCCGGATGATTTCGTGGCCCCGGTCGTGGTCCGTGTTGACGGTGTTGACTATTTGACGGTACACACACACACAGCATGGCACAAAACTCGGAGTGTGCACTTCATTGTCGGTGATCGGTTTGAAAATGCGCATTCGAACGTCATAAATGCAGCGCCTTCCGTACCTGCAGCAGCAGCCCTCCGGTGCCATTGACCCTGACCAGGCGTAAAACAATGCATCGAGATCCCCCTTCGGCATCTTCCTCTTCGTGTTCTTCTGGGACCTTCTAGCAGCCCGCATCGATCCACATGACATCGACTCGCCGACGGTTGCGGCGGCCGTAAATTCGAATTAAAAAGAAATTTTCTGTAAATGTTATTTTATAACACCCTGATTAAATGCACCCCTCCCCTTGCTCTTCCCTTTCTATTGTCTTCTGTTTCTGTTGTGAAGATGAGCATCGGCCAACGGCCACCCAGACGGAGCGGATTGTGCGAGCAAATCAAGATGTTCCCGCTGTTGTGTGTTTTGATGGTGGCGGTCCCGGAGAGGGGCGAGGGCGACAGATGATGACGGGCGAGAAACGGGGTACCGCAATCCCGCACCGTAGTGGTTGCAGGGAGGGGAACTATATGCCGGGAGTCACGGCGCCACGATGCACTCGACGAAGGCGATAAGACGCGAACCACATCGCAGACCACAACAAGCGTTCGAGTACAACAAATGAGGGCAGTAAGGGGTGCGAAGGGTGCAGAAACACTAAACACACACACACACATCATGTGAACAACGTATCATCATCCTATCTGTCTTAATTGGTCTCGACCATAGATTCCTTGCCTTGGCGCAACGACTTGATGCACCCCTCGCGGTATCGCGATGGATCCTCATCGTCATCCTCATCATCGTCATCGTCATTGGTCATCAGTATTGCGGTTGGTGTGTTGTCCTTGGCGGGCGTCAGAGGAAATCTCATCGGTGGGTTCAGTGTTCCGTGTGTGTGTGTCCCCGCTTTGGTGATTGTTGGGTGTCGTCCGGTTCGCGATATGCTAGGATGCTCCACTACAACCCCCCACCTCGTAGCTGGTGGTGTAGATCCATACAGTGTTGTAATGACACCGGCGGAGCATTTGGTCGGTGCGGAGAGTTTTAATTAATCAATTTAGAAAGCAGCGAGCGATGATTTCTTCGTCCCGCGCCCGTCTCCATGCCAAGCGGTCACTTGGAAATTATTCAATTTAATTTTCGCTTCCCAAGACCGATCGATTGTGCGAGGGAGGGGGGTATGAGTGTCCCCGGCGGGGAGTCACGCAATGGGAAGGGTTTGTTTTTTCTTCTTTTTGTGGAAATGTATTTTTTTCTCCAATCCCTCATATGCTGGTCTTTGCTGTAAACAATCTAGTAGCTACTATGGGATTGCTTTGACCCAAGAGGGCTGATGTTTATGAGGTCAACAAATGGTGTCTTGTGCTTTTCTCGGCGATGGAAAATGAGGAAATTGTAAGGAATACGGGGACAAAGGATTGATATAAGTTGCTGTTAGGAAGTAGGAAAATGTCGAGGAATTGTTTTGCGATCAGTAAAAAGTTCAGTAATAGAAACGACATAGAATGTTGATGATTGGCTATTCTTTTCAATATCGTCTTTAGTTTTTAATAACAAACATCTTCAAAGGGAACATCTGTATCCTTTTGATAGTACCATGATCGTCTTGGGTCATAAATGCAATTATTCAACCATTATTAGATTCTTTTTGACATGTTTCTCAACATAGGTAGCAATGCAGACGGTGATCAGTTTTTTGGCAATTTTGAAAAAAAAATCAAACCGACAAAAGGATTAATTTCTGCCATTGATATTTGATAGCCAGAAATAATTTAAAGTGCTTCATAATCCCGACCTAGGACAGAGAACAGTCTTCTTTTCGTAGCAACTTGGACATACCGTTCGATTTTTCAATTTACAATTTTATTTTTACAATTTTAAAAAACATTTACAATTTTGAAAAAAAAAATCTCATATGCCGTTCCTTAATAATTAATACAGTATGAGGGTCTCGAAAGAGTCAATTTAGTCGATGGATGCACACAATTATATTTGCGCAACGAGTAATAGATTGCTAAAAAGGTTATTCTTTATTGTTTTAGATCACTTCTATTCCTTCTAAACTGTTCGTATATGTATATGTGTCTTGCTGCATGCGATCTGTTATTGAACTTCATGCGATGCAACTTCAACTATCGAGATAAAAGATTAAATGATAATAAAAACCAGTGTTTTGATGCTCGATCTGCCTTGGGCTTTAAGTAGTTTAAATTGAATTCAACTGTTAGTTACACCGAAATCCAGTATACCTTCATTAACATTGCCCCCAACGTTTAATAGTCCTTTGCGTCCCTAAACGCAAGTAAGTATCCAATTTCCAGTCAATTCTTCCTACTTACGAACTCACTTCATTAGGATTCACATTGTCTCACGCAGTAAGAGCACAGCACACACACACATCATGTAAACCGTTGGGTGATTTATGTTGGTGCGCAAACAAGCCTCTTGGAGTAAGTAAACAAATGAGCGGCGTTCCTCCTGTCCTGCACTCCCTCCCTCCCGATCGATCGATCGATCTCCTCGGTAAGCCCAGCAGCAGCAGCAGCAGCAACAGCACCAGTCCATCGGCTGGCGGCGTGTGACTTTACGCCCTCGAGGACCCCTCGGACCCGCTTCCTGGTGTGGCAACACATAAAAAAAAAAGCCGTAAAAAGTGTCGGAAGTCACGTGTCATCATCGTCGCGCCTTACATTGGCGATTGGTTCCGATACTTGGCCCACGATGGTCTTCGACTTCGAAACGGACGGTCAATCAATTGAAACTATCGACCCCGAACGCGGCCGTGTGCATGGAAAATGCTGCCGTGCGAGGCTGATGGCATATCGTTCGCTCAAGCGGATTATTCACTCGAGTGACCAACCGAGGCGAGGTCGCCACACGTCGCCTTTTTACGACAATAATATTTGGTCACATCCTAATTAATGAGTTATGAGCCTTTTTAAATGAATGTCCAATAACGGAACAACAAGCGAAACAAGACATCAAGACCTAATAAGACATCGGGACTGTGTCCGGGAACTAACTGCTTGCTGCTGGTGGTGGTCCTTCGCACCGTTTTACGATCACCACCACCACCCTCTACGAAACGATGCGGGATGGAGGCTCATAAATGTCATGTCTTCGGAATGTTTTTGGAACTGTCTCTGCCGAGGTGCGGATACAAATTGTGCTTTTCGGCGAGCATGTTGCGCGGCTGTGGCCTATAATTAGCGCTGGACTGGTTTATCGGAACAGAATTCAACAGGATCAAAACACTATCGCAACCACCGCCGATTATCGGTCGCAGAACAGAAGCAGAAATTACCCTAACCCCATTTCCCTGTGGCACAACAGAACAACAGATTGGCCACGAGAAGAATGAGCACGAAATGAGGCCCGGGCGGTGTGATGGGCGTGTGGCGTATGGTGCCAGCTGCCGGTTCCACGTTCGCTGCTGCGATGCAGCGCAATAGATAAAGGCTTAGATCCGCGGTCCATCCGTACCGTTCCGATTTGGGGGACGCCCAAATTACACGGTACAAATATGCTCGCCGGCTAAAAGCCGATAATCGGTTCCAGGGAGACGAGATGAGTCGAGATTCTTGGCACCCCTTTTGGGCCACACACACAGGCACACGCACTTGATGTCGCATCGCGGGTTTTGAATCAACTTCAATCGAATATCTGGTTTGAGGTTCGCGTCCCGGATCGGAGTGCGATCCGCCAGGGGCAACACTTTCTACATTCTTTACATGTGGAAAACACATGTGACCGGGCTGTTACTGGTTGCTATCTGGTTGCCCGGGCCAGTGGAAGACGAATGAACGTCACGCGATGCGACCACGAACACTACACACACACACACACACACACACACACCGTGGCCACGATGGAGTTTTTGGTCGCACATTGTCAGCGTTGAGTGATTGATTGGTTTGAAATTTAATATAAGCGCAGAGCAGAGAGCGGTTTTGTGCAAAAAAAAGCAAACAACACATTTGCAAAATCCCGCTGCACTTCCCCCACTCGGGGAGTGGGAGTGGGTGCGTGGATTGTGTGAAGATTTTTGCACGAGATTGTCTCCACGAGACACCACGGGGTGGGAGTGTGTGTGTGGGGGGGGGGGGGGGGGTGGCGTGATCGATGGTCATTGATGAGCTGCCGATCATCTTCCCATCGGCAACGCCGGCAACAAGCAGAATCGATTGATCGATACAAATTAGGTTAGGTTAGGCAGTGACATCATTATGTTGAAAGGAAGTGCGGATGAGATGAGCATATGAAGCAGCTCGTAGATGGAGTCTATGGCATCATAAGTCAATGCTATTCAATCGAATCAGCTTCATGTTGCACATTTGCCTGAAAGGAAGGGAATCTGTTGGATGCTCTGCATTTGTACTAACTACAAGCTTTAGTTGCCATTTTTCTAAATCAAACGATGAAAGTATACAGAATGAAGCAGTACTCCACCAATTAGAGTAAAGTTGGGGGCAAATTTCAAGCCGCAACATTAAACTTTGTAAAGACACGATTCCTTTGATGATGCAGTACGAAAGAAAAGAGAAAAGCAGAACATGTTTGCCTAGCGTTTGTTGTCTTTGAAAAACATTTAGTTTTTGTGGTTTCAAAGTAGTCAAAACGAACAATTATGCAATTTCCTTTTCCTTTTACACGACATCTTTTGATACCTGTTGATTTTCAGTATACATATTTGCAGGAAGAGGTTGACCTTTCTTGTTTTAAATAAAATTCACCAGTTTGTTGAAGGATGTAGCTATGATAATTTCTGAGTTATCTCCTCTTTGCCTGTATAATTGGGTTTTTTTTAATTCGGACTCGGATACGGATTCGGTTTCGGAATTTTTTTTAAGTCGGAAAATCGTTGTGATCGACGATTTATACAGCAGTAATATTACAAATATGATTAAATTTTCAAATGTTAAATTCAATGTTGTAATCGATCAGAAAGCATCGACCATAGACTACCTTTTAGAGACATAGAGTTCAAAGTTATTGAATAAAAACCCATTTATGCGTTCTTTTTGGTCAACAATAAGTTAATCTGTAACAAAATACAAATGATGAATGAAGTTAATAAACAAAATACAAATGATCGCATTACTCCAAAGTTTGCTATGCAGATCACAAACTATGACCATTTCATGACCAGATCTGATCAACTGGAGCTGCAAATTTCTGTAAAAGTCTAGTGCGCCTTTGCCCTACTTTACCCTACTTATCACCAATGGCAGTGAGTTGCTTTTCCATGGCAACTGGTAGTGTTTGTTATCGCGCAAATATCCAAAGTCACACACTATCTTCTGCTAAGCATCTAAGCATGCTCCAAACCACGCTTACAACCGTAAGCTTAGTCAGCACTTCTGGCGCCTAACAGGAAGCAGGAACAGGTCGATTGTTTTGTAACAGAAAAAGGTGGCCGGGGGTAGCACGAAAACGGCTTGACGTAAGCAGCGGTCAGTGGAAACGGATTTCAGGGAACAATCCGGCGCATTGTTTTTATCAACAATTATTGCTTCGCTGCCGACAAATCCAATTGGACCATATGATCCCCATTGGTTGTTGGACCATCGTGATTTGGCAACAAAAGTGCGCGGTGCCATAAAGCATCGAAACCGGGCCCGCAAGGGACACGGCTGGCTGGAAAGACCCAATGTCCGATTCGCCGTGGCCACACGGAGCGAAAATTTGCGCGCAAATTTACAAATTAATGCCAAATCGTTTACGCTTCGATATGTTTACGTGGCCGGGTTGAGGAAATTAAAATCGTTTTGTGGAAGAAAAGGATTGAACACACTAGCAATGATCACTATCTATCAATGTAAACCACAAATAGAACATATTGCGAGCCCTTCCGTTTGCAAAAAGCTTTTACTCTAGGTTTTACGCTCCACGGACCTATAATCGTTTGACAGCATGTAAACGGCAAGCGTAAATGTTTTGGCATTAATTTTTTCGTTTGCGCTAGAGTTTTCGCCCCGTGTGGCCACGGCTATTCGCTTATCTTGGTAGCCATTGCTTCTTGTATTGGGTGTGCCGGGGGGGGGGGGGGGGGGTCGGGAGGGGGGACCATATTGTCGATCTCCAGTGTCTGGGGCCAATGTAGCGCCATATAGAGCGACGCCTTTCGATGATGATCTCTGCACCGATAGCAGCAGCAGCCCATTTCCCAATCGCGGCCATTATCAAATCAGTTTTGGGAACAGCTTTCGGGAACTGTCCATGATTGCTGTCGAATGGCCGCAGTTTGATTTAACAACGAGGGCCTTCGCGATTGAGCATTACGGTCTTTTTGATAAGCGTTTTGAAAATGTCTCAAGTCATTGCCTCGGTTGTTATCTAACACAATGACGTTACGATTGGAGGGAGAACCTGATGAAGAATTTCAAACGAATTCCATGTGCTTTCACATGACGATGGTTGAAATGATCTTTACTGTATAGACCTGTGTAATGACATAGATTAAACCGTTAATTAGTTATACATTTTGAGTATGGTTTTAAAATAAATTGGAAAGCTGTAATCAAACAATTATCGATCGAATAGATGAAAACTACTATAATTGCATGTTACTACTTTCACAAATACTATGTTGTTATATTCATTGCAATCATAATAGTAATAACCAAGATAACTGTTATTTTTATTTAACTATTTGTCTGCTAACAGTCTTACTTACTTAGTTATTTAATAAATAAAAAAAATGACGAGCGATCTTCGTAGTAAATAAATCTAGCAAAACGTCAAAAAATCCCCCCAAAATCATGGATACAAATCGATCGAAGCGGTACGATCGCCTAGGAACTAATTCAATCACCCTCACTCTGGAGTCGCCGCGAGGACACCCGTATCTACGGTTCCACGGTTCAACCAACGCACACATCCCCCGAAAACATCAATGCCTGTGTGTTAGTGACATCTCGCGCTGTTCTGGGAACTCCACCTCCGGGAGCGGGAGAGAAGAAAAAAAATAGAAAATGGAGGACCGCCGGGTGGGCGTGGCCTGGGCTCGCTGTTGCTCGGAGCTCTTGAACCCTTCGAGCAGCATGGACGCTTATCAGTTGCTGGCAGGATTTCGTGGGATGCGCGCGTACATCATTGCGCGGAACACAAACACAGCGAAGAGCGAGAGAGAGAGAGAGTTCGGTACACGGTGACATAGACAACGACGAACGTTCTGAGGAGCGGCGCAACATCCTTCGTCGTATCCTGGCTCGCACACACCCGCGGATCGCAAGCGGTAAAGAAGGAACCACGGACACCAGGTCGTAAGGACCAGGCCAGGACCAAGGAGAGCAGAGCAAAGAATCCTCTCTCGCTGGCGCTGCTCAGATGACATCGATGATGGTTGGAGTTGCTTAGAGCGAGACAGAGAGATAGAGAGAGAGAGTTAAAGCAACAACAACATCAACAACAGCACCGTCCCCAACAACGTCTGGCAAGAGTGGTGGGAAAGCCAAGGAACAAATGTGGAGGCTTTCCACGGTGACAACGAGCTCGGCTGCTGGTGGCGGTGGTGGTGGTGACGAGAATCTGGCAACCGGGTGGTGGTATCGTGCTCCGGTGGCTGGAACCGTGGTGCCAGTAACAATCTGAACCCTCTCGACGTCGTGCGTATCCCGGGTCGTCGTGGTCGTGGTCGTCGTAGGCTCGAATCTCGAATTGGCGAGTGATTGCGGGCGAGTTATGATTCCGTCGAGTCGAGTGGCGGTTGTCGAGTGTCGTCGAGTGAGATGAGACTCTGAGCTCTGAACACGTCAACACGAACGAACAGCGCAGCGTGTCAGTGTCAGTGTGAAATAGTGCTAATAGTAGTGGCCGCGGCAGGTGTGGAAATCCGAAGGAGATTTAGTTCCTTTTTGGTTTTCCGTTTTTTGGGGTTTTTTTTACCGTTTCCGGCTTCCGGTGAGATGATGGAAGTGAGTCAAGTGCCCGTAACGCAGCAACCGACGACGGCAGTGCCCGTCTTGTCCGCAGCAGCAGCAGCAGCAGCAGCAGCAGCAACAGCTCCACAGTTGCCTTTGGATTTTAGTGTCACGATGGTGAACATCAAGCTGAACAATATCAACGTGAATGTGGGTGCGGCCGGCAACAACAACAACAATAATAACAATATGATCCTGCTAAACGGTAAATCGGGCGGTGGTAGTATTGGCATTGCGGCGATGAATGACGAAAATACGGCCAGCGCTAGCAATGGAGTGACGATCGCCTCGAGACCCGGCAGTCCGAATCTGTTACTGTCCCCTGCCAGTGGTGGAGTGAATGGTGGTGGTGGTAGTGGCAACGGTGGTGCTTCCATGAACAGCGCGTTCAAGGTGGTGATGCCGCGTGGAAAAGCCGACGGTAAGTTCCGATGCTCGACGATGGAGAAGAGGGCTGTCAGGTGTTTTGGTTTGGGCATTTCTTTCGCGTTGTCTTTCCAATTTTATCGAATCATTTCTTCGTTCCCTCGATGTGCTAATGTTTGAATTTGCTTTTACAAATGAAAAACAATGTTATGGGGGTAAACTTAATTTGCATAAACTCTAAATTAATGCAAATTTAATGAAAAAAAAATCTGAAATCATAACTCAAAAGCATTATTGACACAACTTATTATCAAAGATATCGATATTATGGGGAAACAAATAAACCTAAATCAAGGAAAGCAAATTTAAAATGATTAACTTGTTAAAAAGACGATAATCGCAATCGTGTCGATTATTCAAAAGGAACTAATAGAATCGTTCAAGCGAGGATTAAGTACGATTCCCTGTAACAATGGCTGTTGAACGCAATCATTGCCACATTTTTGTGCAGCCATCATATGGCTACTGATAATGCGCCGGCGCATCATAACGCCATTGCAATCAACTATTATCAGCCACAATGCACTGGCCTGGAATATTGAATTATTGAATATTGAAAATTTCCAACAGCGTTGCTCTGCTGTCAACTAAAACAACTTGTTGATGGAAAATTAGTTTATCAAAAGTTTCAACGAAACTTCTTTACAATTTCCAGCAGAATCCAATGTGCAACGTGAAGCCATTAAGGACACAAGGTGACCAGATGGCAAAAATACTCGGCCACACCAGTATCCATCGTGGCCATTGCGGGGGGGAGGGAACGATTTTTGAAAAAGTAATTTATTGAAATTACAGCTCGTTGCTTGTAGCCCCGGAAGTGGGAAGTTCTGACACCACCTCACGAGTTGGCCACTCCATTCGCACCTTTGTCACCGGCGAGCACGCTCATAACTCATATTCAGCGGACACAGGGAAGAGACGCTCCATCCGCAGACGGTCCCAGACGCGCCGCCATCGCGAACTGTCGCAGCACCAGCATCAGCAGCACCATCACCGAGGTTTGTGCGTGGCCAGAAGGTGGAGATGGCCGACAGGGCGACAACAGCATAAAAAGAAAAAGAACAAGAGCGCAAGAGCAAAAACCTGGCTGGAAAGGGAAGCGTTAATCCATAAATTTTTCAACTGGATGTAATCCGCCGCCGCCGCCACCATTTGGCCGCTGGAGGATACTTTTTTGTCAAGTCCTCAGGTCCCTCCTGAGCCTCATCAGGCCCCAGCAGGACCTGCCTCGAACACCCCGTGGCAGCTAGGGATGGATGCTAGAGTTAATTAAAAATGACGAAAAAATAATTACGCAACGAGCGGCGTTCTGGGGTTTTTTTTTTGGGGGGGAAACCATTTTTTGGGAGACACTAGCGTAGCCTGTCACTCCCCCCGTCACGGCCAGCGACAGCGCAGCGCGCATGTTGTGACCGTACACGCAGGACACGTTGGATAAAAAATAAAACCGGGATTTCGTCGGCGAATTGCGATCCCCGGACGCTGCGTTGCACTCCGTGGAAGAGAATGCACCGCACCGGAGTAGATGTCCTGTTGTGTCCCGGCATTCCCGTGTGTGACATCCCCCGTCGTGGTGAGTGAGTGGTCCTCGTTTTCTCCCCTTTTTTTTACTACTCGGTGGAACCAGGAACACGACAGTAGATTTGTGGCGACAAGCGATGATGCTCGCAGATGCACACATTTTGTGAGTGGGTGGGTGAGTAGGTGGTTGTGTTAATTTTTTCCACCTCATCCTATGTGCTTCGAGCCAGCATGTCCAGCCGAGCGCGAGGAATGCTCGCGAGGACCAAAAAAAAAAACCGTCACATACACAGCATGTTCACCACCACCACCAACATCGGTAGCAGCAGCAGCAGCATCGGGTAGCAGTCGAGTATTGGAGAAGATTTGCTAGTCGTGATGTTTGGCCTATGCTTCCTCGTCACACCTACGCGGTTCGCGTGAAGCGATGATTTTATGCTGCTACTCGTTTTATGTTTTTTTCTCCTTTCTCTCTCCCCTGTGTGCATCACAGCAGCAACCAACGCAACGGTTGCGTCTGACATTCGCCGACGATGTTTCGGTTTCCACGACGGGCAACCGGAGCGCGCCAGAGAGAGAAAGTTTGAGTTTGATTTTCCCGATCCCCCGCTCACTGCACAGTGGAGGTTGCTACTGCTGCTGCTGTTGCGTGCTTTTTGCGGCCTAATCTTGCCGCCGCTGCCAAGGCAACGACGACGCCGCCTGCCTGCCTGACGTTCTGGCATGTGGCATGATGATGAAATATTGTTTTTGATAAATTAAATTTTCGACTGACTCCCGGCGAACCAATCGCTTTCGGCTCTTCTCGCGGACTCCCCACACTCCCCATGTCACGCACTCCATCACGGCGAACGAGCAAAAAAAAAATCCCTTTGAGGCGCGAGCAATCATCTTTTTCATCATCGCTCGTGGCTCGTGCACCTAGCAACATAGCTCCTCACTACTCCATCCCGCCCTGGGTGGCAGAGCAAGCATGTAATTAATGTTTACAGCATCTCGCTTCTCCGCGCCCGCAAAAATTTATCGGCCGTTTTTCTTTTTTCTCTTCAAGCGAGCAACGCTTGCTCGGGGAAATGTTAATGCGCTTTTCCGCGGAATCTCGCGCTACGAAAATGCAACGATTTTGGGGAATGAAAAGTAAATACAAACACACGGACACGGTATGCTGCCAGGACTCCACGGTGGCGCGTGGCCACCGGGAATCGGGACGGTAGGAAATCGAGGTCGATTACACCGACCGAAACCACCACGAGAGAGGAGCCGGAATTTTATTTATATGCAAATGCGTCTTATGCTCGTGGGTTTGTGCTTTCACCCATACGCTGGTTGCTTGATTGCATGTCCTTATGATGGTGTACCATGGTAACGGGCTGGCTGGAGCCGAAATCGTGTGTCGCGGAGCCTTCTGGCAAAGTAGGCTCGCCAGCCAGCCAACTAGAGACCGATTGACAGTCAAATCAAGTCCGCTTCCACTTCCTTACGCTCGTCAAACCACTCGAAGCGTCATTTGCTGTTTCTAAATATGTTATCTTCCAATTACAAGCATCGCAAGCGCCAAGACGACCTCACTTTAGACGTTATGTTGCTGCTGCTGCTTGTGGCAAACACAACACCAGCATCTTCCAGCAGTGGCAACAACCTCTTGGTGGCGTGTTCGGCATGTTTATTTTTAATCCAACCATCGAAACAAGCTCATAAAACATGCCGAAAACATAACCGACGACACAGCACCGACCGACGGGTGTCGGTCGGAGTAACCCCTTTTTCTACTTGTGCAGCATATAACTTTTAGCGGAAGACGACGACGACGCGGACGCCTTTTGGGGCTGTGGCAGCAACACACCACACGGCGAGCATAACGTGCATAACATAACAAGTCGACAACCACCAAAACTCAACCACCCCAAAAAAGGGGAGGAAGTAGAATGCAATCGCGAACATCACTTCGCAGCTTCCACGATTTGTCGCGATTCCCTTTTTTGTTTGCTGTTGTTCTTCTTCTTCTGTTTCTTCTTCTGTGGGTTATTTCTTTGCTTTAATCGGTTCTATTCGTGTGCGTCCGTTTATGAAATAAGCGTTCCCTCTCGCGTTCCGTTTCGACGCCGTTTCGAATGTGGTTATTGCAACAGCATGTTTCATGTGGTGCGATATGCTACACAGCAGCAGCAGCAACAGCAGCAGCAGCACCATCAACTCCGGTAACGGATCGGTGGTCGATCTGGTGAAAACGGATTGAGCGCACGCCGGGGAATGAAATTACACGGCTCACTGAGTGCACGGTGGGCTGTTAATGGGGTTTTCGGTCATCCGTTTGCTCGGTCCCCCCACCTCCTCAATTGACGCTCTGGTTTATTGCAAACTTTGGAGCGCGCACCCCGAAAGCCACCACCAGAGGCAGAGGCCATGCATTAGCAACCAACAGCACCACAACCACCACTAGAACTAGCCTACTGTGTGGTGCACACGAGGACGATGATGATGATGATGTGAGATCGAATCAAGTGTTGTTTACTTTGACGTTAAACACATTCCCATTCGCAACACTCACGCCAGCCCATTACCATCGCCATCGTCTTGGGAGGAATAAATTAAAAGCTGTTGCTGCCCCCTCACCCCCGCGCATCCCACTCCCTAAACTGGTCAATAATTGATGGTGTGTGGTGGTGGTGTCGTCGTCGTCCTATCCGTTACCAAGCGACTCATGCGATCATGAGATGTGACAATGCAAAGTGTCCGTACCTCCGGCCGTACCCTTACAACGGCTGGTTCTGTGGCTGGTTGGTCATCTGCTACTGCTTGGTCGAGCTCTAGATAAGAGGTGATGAAGGCCCTGACCGGCAACTGACGGCAGATCACCTCCTTCTTCTTGTTTTCTCCCCACAAAAGGACACCTCAGGTTTAGGGGGGGCTGCGGTTGTGGTACTTTGAGGTGAAGCTCACTCGATGGTCCACACCGATGGTGGCTGGCCACAAGGCCCCCCACAACACACACACACACACACAGTCAGACAGAGATGAGTGTGCTAATGCCTTTTGCTAAGATAACACACACTCCGGGACTACTAGCTCACGGACAGTATCGGAAGTCATCGGTTGACGCCTTGGGAGTTCTGGTTCTGGTTCTGGACAGCCAGGCCAGGCCAGGCCTACGTGCTCCGTCTCGAGGAATGCGTCGTGCGAATGGATGGCGCAACAGATGGCGCAACGGTTGTCCAGTTGTCAAACAAACCGATAATTAAAATTTAAATGTTCATGCATTTTGATAGCTACCGTCAGCCAGAGACAGGCAGTCGGCCAGGCATGCTGCAGGCCTACCAGGATGCTGATTATTATTTATGAACCTGTTGCCATGCTAGCCAGCCAGCCTGCCAGGATCGCAGGTGGAGGTCCTCGAGTAATCCTTTCGTTACTATTCATTGGCCACGGCCAATTTCCATTTCAATTTCCATCATAATTACTCAGCTTCCCTCTCCCAACTGCCAATGGATTGCACAGAAGCTCTGTACAGCATTCGGTGGGAACGGTTCGAGCGCCAGTCGTTCATCATCTTCCGGGAGGCGCTGACGAGTCCGCGGGCACATAATAAGCCCGTCGCGCTCTCTCTCTCTCACTCTCTCTTCCCGATAATTAATAGCTCATTAAACGAACTTCCATAAATCACGACCCCGGAGCGCTAGGAGCCGCGAGGCCGCGAGCACAAATTTGTAAACAAACTGTCAACGATTACGACAGTCATTAACGGGCCCGGGGGGCATGCATGCCAACCAGACTGACTGAGACTGACTTTTGAGAACAAGTCAAACGGAGCTTGTTAGTCAAGTCAGACAGTCAGGCTGTCTGCTCGGTTGTCGGTGGAAGGTTAACATGGATCACTTGATGCTGCTGCTGCAACATGTAAAGACCGTGAAGGCCCTCGGTGTGAAAAATCAAATCAACAGCAGCAGCAGCAGCAGCAGCAGTGACGAGATTTTCCACGGAAAGCATTTCTCGGAAAGCATTCCGCCCCGCTCTAAAGTGCGCGCTCGCATCTCGCAGCGTTAAACGAAGGTTTATGAATGAGTTTCTGATGATGATGCTTTGCCGCGAGAGTTTTTCCACCGGGCGTGGGGTTTTCATGAATGAAACACACTCTGGCAGCCGTGCGCGAGATCGCCCTACTGCAACGCGACATTAAGACCGCTCTGTCATAGAATCTGTGACGAAGAGCCACCAGCCAACATGCTGCTCCGTTCCGTCCGAGACCAATGTGTGAATGCGGATCGTTGCCACACATGTGTTGCCGCGATCGTCGTCCGGGCCACCGGCGTGAAGGTTTCGTTGTATTTATGGCCCCAACAACCACCATGAATGGATCCAACTCCCGCTGGTCTCTAAGAACATTTCCACAGTTCTCTCGGGGTTCGAGGTGCTGGCCCCAGCAGCCCCCAAGAAGTTCGAACCGAACTAAAGTGGCTGTGGCTTAATGGTAATGCGAAAACGAAATGGAAAGAAAAATAAAAAAAACATCACACATCGACAACGGCAACGGCCACGACGATTAGATAAGTTTATTTATAGGCGCGTTCATGCGTTTGACACATGCGGTCCGTTCGGTTGGCTTGGTTTGGTCCGGGGTTTGGCGCTCCACCACCCAGTGCCAGAAGTCATGCATGCGGAGTGTTTTCTGGGGACGGCTGGCTGGCTGGCAGGCTGGACCAGTCGACGGGTCGAAGATGAAATTGTAAATCTTATGACACACATATTTCAAATGAGCCAACCGAACAAATGTATCACATCAATTATGCGGCTTAATTCCCTCGGAACGATCGTCGCTGATGAAATGCTGTGCTGGGCTTGGGGAATGGGGCGCTCGGTGCTCTGCTTGAAAATGCTTTATCAAAATGACGACGACGACGTTGGTAGCTGCCGCGGTGACAGCGATCTGCGAATGAAGTTGTCTGTTGGAGTGCGTGGAAGGGAATTTCCTTTCCCGTTCGTTTTTTTTCCCTTTCCTCGATTGTTTTTTTAGGTCTCGATCTCTTATGCTTATGCGCGATCGCAACCGAAACCGTAAATGGTATGCTTCGCCCGAGCCCGACTTTCCATTCCAGCCGGCTCATAATTTTATGTTTTTTTTTTGGCCTCACTTTTGGGTTTTTTGGCTCGCGGTCGTCGCAGGGAGTGCAACAGTAACAGCGTTTGGGCATCGCGCGCTAGAGCCCAAGATCTTTTGATAAATCCCCGAACAAATAATGCGCAACGCAACGCAAGAACAAACCATGTGTTGGCTTTTGGGGCATACAGGCAGCATGTTTCACTCAACAGCCAGCGCTGGCCAGCGCTGATTGTGTTGTTTTTTGTGCCGAGAGGACACAGCATTGGTGTGCTCGATCAGCATTGAAGCAGCATTTAGGCTCCCGGCAGCCCGTGGTTTGGCAATACCGGATGTGAATCGTTGGCATGTGCGGTCCTAGACGTGTTTTGAGATTTTTTTTTAGTGTGAGTGGCGTGCGTGCGCCACTCCGACACGATCGTCCGGCCCATTCCATTCGCGACGTTCCGGGGGACCATTCCATTCCTCGGGCGGATGTCGGCCCCCGGGCGGGTGTTAAATGTCCATTTTGGGTGCAATCTTTCATATTCCGGGCAACTCATTTATCATCGTCTTAAAGTCGGGAATTTGCGAGCAGGAAAAAAAATAAGTGTCCTAGACCAGTTCCTCGTTCGCTCCTTGGCTTGGCAAATTCCCGTAAATCATAGGCAGCGCATCCCGGGTCCAGTCCAGCCCCGTTGATGTTGATGTCCGTTTTCTGTGTGTTTTTTTTTTCTTGTTTTTCATTAATTATGTAGCGAAAATTTTGTGTAAAAGGCCTGGCAGCAGCCCCCCCATACGCGTTAATGCTCGCTACAAATGGCCTCCGGGGGGTGCTTTCCGGCCAAGGATAAAGGGAAGAAGGAAGGATGTAATGGCTGCTATGATACTCGCTATCGTTGGTATCGGATCGGATACCGGGCGTGATGGTCACATACATTTCCGGTAATTAAATTATCCTTGATTCAAGCGCTGCAACATGGTCGTTTGGGCGTTTTGGGGCCAGCCCGACCGAGCGACCGAACGAGCATAAAATACGCGGGACGGGACGGAGCGATATCGCGATCCTCCCAGGGGAGGGACCCATCGTCTAGTGGTTCCGGCCAGCTTACCAGGTGCTGGTACTGGTGAGGCCGCCAACCTCAAAACGATTTGTGTATGATATCGGCGACCCCCAGAGATACGCGGGAAACTAGGATCACACCTCCTCCTGCTCCTCCTCCTCTACCTGCTACCGAGTCAGCATTAAAACGGAGCATAGCGTCAGTTAATTAATGACTAAATGAATTACCAAGTACCGAGCGAGCGGTACTTGTGTGCTGTGCCTTTGGTGTGGGCACCGGAGTTCATTGGTGGTCCAGCCGGAAACTGGACGGGATTTGGAGCAGCGCAGCGTTGGTGGTGTCGGTACAAAATCATGGAATCCTCCCCGTTCAAAGAAAGACAAGAGAACGAAGCAGAGAGAGATAGAGAGATTGCGAGAAAAACGACCGAGTACGGAGGTGGTATGCAGATGGAATATAAATGAGATTCCCATTTGCGCACTTCCATTGGCCGGACGAGGACGTTCCCGGCCAGCAGAAAAGGGACGAAGATTTCCACAGCAAACGCCACGGTCACGGCAATGGCCATTTCATTAGCAGGTCATCGTAATCGATTCTTTCTCACTAGCACAAGCAGCAGCAGAAGCAGCAGCAGCAGCAACAGGAGCAAGCATATCACAGAGTATGATTCCGTTGCGTCACTCCGAGTTCTGATTGTGGCGCTTCTAGCGATTGCGCCTTTCCGGATAGCGCAATGAGCAATGGTTTTGTATCTCAATCGCTGCGAAGCGATAGCGCTGCAAATCATTGCAGATCATAGACGGCCAAGACCGACTCCGGAATGGTTTAATCGTTTCTATCGTGACGATTAGCGCTCGACTGCTCGACGCATCTCCGTGCTCTATCACGACCACGCCAGTTAGAGTGCTAATACAATTATCCCGAATTCTGATTACGTGCGTTATGACCCGTAGCTCTCGCAGACCGCAGTTCTCGAGCATAGAGTCGAGAGTCGTTCGCCGTGGTTAACCTTGAGCATTGACCATCACGACACAGTCCCCACAAACTCGCCACGATAAAAAAAAAGACACGTTAACAGATTTCATCACGGACTCAGCCGTCCGTCAATTTGTGCGCGTCGGTCTGCTGCGGCTGCAAGTTAATTGTAAGAGAGATTTGCCGCAACGGAAACCACCACCAGATGCGTGCGTGCGTGCGTGGGTTAGGGCATCCATTCATCCCGCATCCATTGGCCACCGGAGCGCCACACCGCCAAACGTGGCGATGGACGTTTGGCTCGAGAGTGCTCGAGAGTGAATCCGTTTCTTTCTTCGAGTGCAGCCGAGAGTAGTGGAAGAAGGCGATCGATGCAGGAGGAGGGAAGGAGTTATGCGTTTGCATTTGCAAGGACAGTCTTCGGTAGACACAGAGAGAGCCGGGACCGTATGTTGTAGCGGCATCTTTTGTGCAACAGGACGGGATGAAACGATGTAGCGTCCCGCGGTGGGAGATATTAAGCATGCGCCTTCCCGAGGATACCGACAGCATCGTCGTGGCCGCCATCATTCACCGCGCCAGTCCGGTGTTTGAAGTGGGCACCATGTTGGCGTCGCTCGCGCATCGCATCTCGAAACGTTGAACGTGGCGTACGCTTAGGGTTAAAAGTACGAATGAAAATAATTTTCAATTAAGTAAAAGCAAATGAAGAGGACGATGGGCGCGCGGGCGAGTCGCTTTCGCCTTTGTTTTTGTTTGTCTGGGGTTTGTCTGCTGTCTGAGTCCTCGAGAAAAGGTGACGTCCGCCGCAGACGCGACAGAAAATGACGAGCGAATCCCTTGGTTATGTCGCTTCTTGTCTTTCTTTCACTTTAAGTGCTGGGGATCACCACTTCAAATCCCCAGCTTCTTCCAGATTTTGATGGTCTCTGGACCTGGGATGGACGGGAATCGTGCTTTGTGTGGAGCCATTTCATTACTCCTTGGAGTGCCAGTCCCTGTGCAAGTGTGCCAGCGAGTCTGCTTCAAGAGGTTTTGTTTTATTTTCTGATTCAATATGGACTCATTTCAATCATATAAATTTCTTTGCTCCTTCCTCTCTCTCTCTCCTCGTTACAGCAGCCGCAGCAGCTGTACCACCACCGACGACGAATGGATTCTCTCCGTTGATCTTCAACAACGATCTGCTGGTGAACCACTACCGGCGACTGCTACATCCTGTCGCTGCGGCCGTACCACGACTACCCAACGGTGGTGGTGCCAACGGTGTTGGTGGATTCAACGATGTGCCTGCCGATGTTCCGCTAAAGGCGTCCCAAAGAGGTAAGCGAGACGAGTTGCTTACTAGTAGTAGTTGTTGATATGATTCCGCTTTACATTGCGCGCCGTGGTAGATGAATGAATTTATGAGCTGACCGGCCATCAAATATGCGCTATCCCGCGCAGGCATGCCGGATTCCATGTGCCGGAATCACTGGTTCGCCTCCGGACTGATAAGCTTGTTGTGTGTGTTGAGGAACACGAAATTAGCTCGCACTCCACTCGTCGGATAGTAGCTGTCCTCCAGTGAGATCCTTGTGCAATATGGCGCTCGCCACATTGTGTTATCTTCACTTTCTACCGGGCCAGAGAGTTCGGGGGCCAATAAAGGAGGGGGGAGCGAACTGAAACCTTTGGCAGCGAGTTATTGTCGCGATTGTCAATATGAACATCGGGAGGAGGGTTGGCCCAGGGGCCACATGTCAATAAAGCCCATCGATTACCAGGAGGGCAATCGACAATATTAGTGAAAATCCGTCCAATCGATCCACATTATGGCGGTTCGGGTGTTTTTTTTTGCGTGTGGTTCCATCGCTACCGACGACGGATTGTGCATTTCCTCGAGGTACTTGGGGGATTGATAAAAAAGCCCCCGGGGACGGGAAGGAGGTGAAGCGTGTGCAGGCTTGCAAACATCCTGTGTAACATTGTTGCGCTCTCTCTCTCTCTCTCTCTCTCTCTGTTGCTGCTGCTGTTGCTGCTATTCGTATTGACAGATAAGGCAAGCACACAGTGATGGGGGATACCTTTTGCAACATCAACAAAAAAGTGTTCTTTCTTCTTCTCAACACCACCACCACCACCACCACCACCAGCGACAGAAGCTGCACCTCGGGACTACTAAACGACGATACCACCGTGAAGCGCATCGACAGGAGACAGGCAGTCGTTAAATTGTCGTTTCCTCAGGCCTTTAAAAGACGGCTTATGTCTTTGTCGGTCAGTATGGGTGGTCCTGGTAGCGTTGCAGGTGTTCCCGTGATACGGAACCATTGGAGCAGAACGTTGCGAAAGTCATAATTCTGGGGCTTGTCTGGGAACCGAAAGGCCAAAGCCTCCAAAGGGATACGGACTAGAAGTTGGAGAGGCAAAAAAACGATGGCGAGTAAAGTAGAACTGACAGTAACTCACGTTAGGACGTCTGCTTTGGCCCATGTTCCGACGCTCGTCGATTGTTGGTGGTCGATCACAACGTGGTAGGTCGGTCCACGCCGTTTTCAAAAATAAGGATGATTCTTCGTTGAGTATTATCTAGAATCGTCTCCTGCTTCTTCATGGAAGTATTTGAGACAAAAACCAATTCAAGACAAGAGCCCAGTCATGGGGAGTGCCATGGCTGCCGGTGCGGACTAATTGACCATCGCTGGTTAGCGCAGGAAACAGATTTGTGTCTTATCATCACTAGCGACTAGCGCGCAGTCGGTAGTGGGACCAGAAGTGGCAACAAACAAGCACTTCAGAGCGTGCTCGACCTGCAGCAGCAACCTGGCCTGAATGGAGCTTTCGCGTGGTCACTGTGCGCCAAGATGCAACACCTCCTGTCCCCTGTCCCTTGTCGATGGCACTCACGTTTGTCAGCAGCAGCAGCAGCAGCAGCAGCGTGGCCTAGTCCAATTGTTTGAACAACTTCGTTCGGCGAACGATCGTTGGCTAATGAATTATCAAATTGTGCTATAAAGTATCCAGCCTTCCCGACTAAGTCCTAGTACAATAAATCATGGCCGCTTATCAGCGCGTTGGGAACAGCTTTCCCCTTCGCTGCCTCCCATCCCCTCCCCCGGGGGCGCTGGATGTGCCCTACGAGCGCTTCGAGTACCGGAGGCCCACTCGCCGCGCGCACCTCCAGGGCTGGGAGCGATGCGCGAGCGAACCAACGGCGATGGCAAGGCTGCAATCGATGTGATGTGCCCCTTCTGGACCTGGGCTGGATGTGCTTGGAATCTGTTCACCAGCGGTACCACCAGTTATCGTATTATCAATATTTAGAGAATTTATAGCACCATTTAAGGTGGTGTAGCATCGCGAGCATCACCGGGAGCGGGAGATAGCCACACACCACGACTGACGACGATGACGATGTGCGTTTGATGCGTTTGCGGATTGGAGGGCGTGAAGTGACCGTTTCGGGTACCACCAGATCAGATCACACCTTTCATGGGCGCGTTCATGTGTGTGCGTGTGTGTGTGCGGCTAGATACGCGCCAACGTTTCAAGGTGTCGAACTGTTTTTTTTTTGTCGAATTAAATCTGAAAATCGATGCCCGATTTATGACCCTGAGTGCACCTGGACCCTGGCAGCAGCAGCAGCAGCAACGTCTACACGATCAAATAATGGTTCAAAGAGCCTATCTTGAGCCCTGAAATCGGTTATAACCGTTACCATTGCCTGCTCCGTTTCGATTGTGTGTGTGTGTACAGTTGTGGAGGGCTTAATATAGTTTACATTTAGTTGGCCTATTGGTCCGGGTCCGGGTCCGGGTCCGGGATCGCTTATCACAAACGGTACCGTTCCGTAGCCGATTGTAAATGGCTTTTGATTCCCTCAATTCGAATTGTGTGTTGTTGCCGAGGTGTGGCAGTAGATTTTGTTTACCAAAAATCTTGTAATCCAACTGGATGGATTTCTGAAAAAAATAAAAACGTCGTTCGATGATTGCTACCCGATAAGCACCAGTCCTTATGCGCATTGCATGGTGGTGGTCTCCTGTTGGTATAGGTATGGGAGATTGGCAATTAAAAGCCAAGCTTGATGCTTGACTTTTGACGAAAGGCATCCTCACAGCACAAGAAGATGCCCTTTAGTCGCGGCGGTGATGATGAAAACATATTGTACCAGTATAAGTCTTAACCGCGTGCGCTGCCGTCCACACCCCATGGTTGCTGCGAGTTTGGAGTATTTTTTTCCACGTTCTGTTTTCTGTTTTTTGGTTATGGCGCGCTTCCCCTCATCGCAGTCGGCGCGTCGTAGCGCGGTCGTCGTTGTTGTTGGTTATCGTCCCTGATACATTCGTCAAACATGCTGGTCATAAATTAATCATCGTCCATTAGCGCAACGCTCCACCACCATCACCACCACTGCCACAAAAAAGGGGACTAACAGAAGAAGGAATTTGTGGAATATTCGTGGAAAAAAACGGGGACCGGCCAGCACCACATATGCTGATTGTCGTTTCCCCGATCGATCCGATGATACCATCGCCGTCACTGATAGGTGTAACTAGGTGACGTTTCGACAAATGTCCCTCCGACGGAACGGATACAAATGATGTCGATTGACGCCGCGAACCGTGCTACAGTCAGATGGGTCTTGTGGGAATAGCAGGCCAAAGGAATCGTCTGACCTTGGCCTGCAGGCTTGGAAAACTGATTTGTCATCGTACCCGGGCACATGGAGATGACAAATTCAGTCGCGAGTCTTAATTAAATTCCTTTCGACACACCAGAGAAGGCGGTGGCCGGTTCCGGGAGGACGACGTCCTGATCGGGAAAATCAGACAACATTCCCGACACGCAATCTTTCGCTGATTGCCGGTGAACGGGTTGTTGCACGGTGTCCGACACCGGGCTCCGATCCGATTGGCAACGTCAGAGGACGTACTACCCAACCACTCCCCCGGGAAGGGACTGACGCCCTACTCGGTCTGTAGTAGTTAGCGTTCAGTCGGCCAGAAAACCGACGCCGGCCCCCTTTCGTGGCCAATACAGCGACCCCCTAATATCAATATGCGTGCAATAGATCACGAATACTTAAATAAACAGCGAGCGATGCGAACGATGCAAAGTTATTCCCTTCTGGAGTCCCCTGGAGACTCCGTACTCCGGTCGGTCCGGTTGTTGTAGGTCACAGCGGTTGGTCCGGTACCGGGGATAAGGGTTGCGTGCCAGTGCCAGTGTCAGTGGCCGCCGTTTACCCTAATGAGTGTGGGGGTTGCAGCAACCCCTTTCAGCAGGGGTGTGCCAGCGAGTGCGATCGCCTAGCTCTCGTCGAGGTGCGAAGCGTCGAGGGCGCGCCACACCATTACGCCTTTTTCTAGCTGGCGGGCGAAACAATAATGTTCCGCTGGTATCAAAGGGAAGGGATGCGACCATCGCCGGATATTGAGCCGGATATCCGGGCAGCAATTGAACATGCTTTTTGATTAAAAACGTGGCGCGGCGTGAAGTGATTTCGTTTCACTCGCTCTCTTTCGTGTCCAGGGTTCAGTTTTTTGTTGTTGTTAATTTGCTTCCGGTCATGATTTATGATCCCCGGGTAAGGCTTCAGTTCAGCACAAATCAAGTCATTTCTGGCCTCAAGTGTGCATGCGTGTGTCCGGTCACGGCGACCGGCTTCTGCTTATCAGACATGACAAACACACACACAGGGAGGTAACGATGCGTGTCTCGACGAAGACGACGACGACGACCGCAGACAGCGCGACGCAAAGACACGACACAAATCTATGCTAATTGAGCTTAATTCGATCTTATTTAGATTCATCAATATTGCAAACCATAAATTGATTCCCGGTAGCGCTGTCCGTCTGCAGTTTGCAGTTCGTTCCCCTCCAACCGAGTTGCGTTTAAAGGCACGGATTGATCGTGTATCCGCAAGTAAGTCATTTCCTCCAGTCCAGTCCAGTCCAGTCCAGACCATTTTGTGTTATTTATTCAATTCTTCTTCCTTCCTTCCTTCCTTCGACCCAAAAGGGGGCTACTGGATTTACTGAGACACTTGTCTTGTGTGATAAATTGTCCTGTGTGTGTCTTCAAGCGACTTAAACTGCTTCCTCTTTTAACGCGAACAGTCGCGATAGTACCAACCGCTAATCACGCCAATAAGCTGCTGACATGCTGCGGACTTACATTCTTATTCATATCGAGCCACTTCTCACCGAGCTACCGAGTACCTATTATTAAGACGATAAGAGGATTAAGCAACCGGAGTGTAAGCGCAAGGATCAACAGCGCGAATCGCACGTTGCGCACTTGTCCCCGTCCCTCCGCCCCTTGCACTGCCCCTCGCACTGGCCTCATTACCAGCTGGCGATGGCTATCGAGGCGCAAACGGTGAGGCGACCGAACAACGGGTTGTCGAGTTGAGATTTGTGAAACGTAAATCTGAACTTGATTTGGGATCCGGCAGCATGCCTTGGAACGGCCACACGTTGCGATGCGATGGGGTTTTCAAGAGCTACGCGGACCTTTCGTCTTTTCGAGCCAGGGAAAATCCACGAAGAAGTGAAGAAGCTTTATCAGTGGCAACGATCCTCCTTCACGAGCAGCAACAGCAGCAGCAGTAACAGCAGTAACAAACCTCCTTTCTCCAGGGTCCCTATCAAAGGGGAAGGTGCCACGATAATGAACAATCGATCAACGATCGAAACAAGGGACGGGGAGGACTTAAGCTCACGATTACACACATCAGCTATATGAATGATAGCAGGATTTTCTCGCTTTTACAACCGCTGGGAAGGGTGCTGCTCACGCACAACGGTATCAGCAAATCAGCTGGACGACGACGACGTGGTGCTGGTGGTGCTGCTGCTCTCAGTGGCTCCCCGAAACCGAAATCTCGTGCCATAAAAGTGAGAAATACTTCAACGACTTTGACGAGCACTTAGCGGACTGGAGCCAGCGAGCGAGCGCCCGGTTGGCGCTGTAAATCATTATCGTCATCGATATTGACTTGACGCGCGAGCATTGACCGTCGTGTGTGTGTGTGTCTGGTGTGTGTGTCGTCGGTGCCATTAGTTAGTGGCGAACGAGCAATGTGGTCAGTATGCTGTGTTCCGGCGTGCATTGTGGCTTGTTGTGGATTTTGTTGGCATCAGCCAGGTGCGTTCTCCTGTGTCCCCGGTTAGTGTTAACCTTAACTGCGTGCTAGTTAATATGTTAATGTTACGGTCCGCTTTGTGCTCTCTATTATCGCTAAGTGAGGAGCTGGCGTTTCATCTACATATGAAGAACTCCTCCCCCCCGCCCGTTTGGTTGGCCCAAAAATCCCCTCCTTTATGTGCGCTGGTGCTCGAGAGGAAACGAAATTGAAAAACTCTAAATAATCCAAATAAACCCGTGGCGACGTCCCCCGTCGATGATTGTCATTATTTATTTATTGTTATTGTTACATCCCAAAAACCGTTCATAGAGAGAGAGAGAGGAAGGCGGGGTGCGTCCATCCCGGGCGTGCAGATTGTGTACGTTCCGCTTATTCCCAGGACACCACCGACGGCCGGAACGGAGTCCCGGTTTCATCCCGATCGAGTCAAGGGGAGGAAGGAAATCACTCTGCTGCTCTCTGCCCGTCCGCTGCTTTTTGTGCGGTTTTTGGCAGCAGTAGCAGTAGGAGAAGGAGAAGGAGGGTTGGGAAAAACGAGGGAAATTATAGCACATCATCAACTCAATCGAGGTCTTTCGCTTCGGGAACCAGGAACGCGCCTTTCGAGGGGGAATGGTTTAGCTCTTGGTCGGGCAGCAGGAGGCAGCTTATACGAATCACACCCCTGAGGGACAAATTTGGTAGGCCTAGTGGTGTCCGGGCGATGATGCTGCCGCTCCTGATGATGATGATGATGATGGTGGATAAAGAGAGATAGAGAGTGTGTGTTCTCTAGTGTTTGCCGGTCTCTAGTACCGAGGTAGTGCGATTGCGAAGCAATAAACCGAAGGCAATCAATGTGGTGATGAAGGTTGGATGTTATAGGGAGGGATAAAGAGACAGACAGAGAGAAAGGGAATGAAAGAGAGAGAACAAGTTGCTGTTGATGTTGATACTGGAGGCTTACAGACCTAGTAGTTCTGCTTCCACTGTGCTGGCCCGTTGTTTGCCTCCATGGTGGGGTTAATGCCGCCGGATTATCGTGCTCATTTGTTTCCCGTTTTGCCCGGTCCTCGATGAGCGAGGAACCCCGTGAGCGAGGAACCCCGTGAGCGGGGCAGGACGATGATGGTTGGTTTCCCTTTTTCCGGCCTTTTTTTTCTTCGATTCTTTTTCTGTTCGTTCGGAACGTACTGTGGCACTTGCCATTTGACTGCCGAGGTTTTTCCGAGTTCCGATTGAAGGGGAGAATGACTTTGTTCCCTCCAACAACTGAGGACTGGACTGGCTGTGCGCGGGATGGAAAAACGGTGGAATAACAATCAGTGTAATGGCGGGAGGGTTCCTGGACTCTGGTGTTCTGAGGTTCGGCGTAAAGGCGTGAAAGATCACGCCAATTCACGTTTCTCCGGGATGGATCCATGGGATGCGTGGAGAATTCGATTTTTAATTGTTATTTCGGACATAGGGAGGCTGCTGCTGCACCTGCTAATCGGTGCCTGGGGGTGCTCTATGACCTGCAGTAGCACATTGGATATTGTGGAGAGTCGAATTCAGGGGCATAACATTAGGTCTCTTCGGATGAGACCTCTGAGTTAGTTTTTCTACCATCGAATTGAATATAGAAGTTGAATTCCAGCTCTATTATAGCGACCTTTTACTGACGTCTCTTGTACCACTGGACTGGACAAAATTGACACAAAAAGCACAAAGTTCTAATACGTCGAATGAGACTTCTGAGATAAATTTTGGAGACAATTCGATAGATACGTCTATGCCACGAATTGTAGTAAGAACTCGTCTACGTCCTCTACTGTAGAAGCTTCTCGACACACCGGCACTTCTCTAGTATCGCACCGTGAAGAACCTGATGATGATCTAATCGCCGGAAACTAATCCACAGTCACCTTTCACCCCCGCCAGACGCCAGTGTAAACGGAACATCTGTTTTCGTAAATAGCGCCCATCAACCCCGATCCCCGGATGCTGGATAAGGGTGGAAAGCAAAGGCAGTCTTTCCCGATTGCAAGCCTTTCTTTCTTGGGCCATAAGGCCGTGTCGAAAGGCGAACCAAATTGGGAACAAACCAAGTGACAAAACTGTCGTTTGCTTTGTGGCACTGCTGACGGCTGCATTTCGGCGTTTCGGCTATTTTATTTTGTGGCGATTCGTTCCACGCCACGGTCCAGGCGAGAGAAAAAGGGAACGGGAACGTTTATAGGTATCGGAATCGCCTCAAAACTAGAGCGCAGAGCGGAGAGTGATTATGTACCGTGACAATCCTTATGGCGCATTATCGTCCTCGCCTCGACGGTGGTTCAAGTGCTCAAATCGTAGGGGCGTACACGCGGAATGATTAATGTGTTGCCCCGACAAGAACAGGGGGAGATGGCAATGAATCCAGATTTGATGATGATGAGGACCTCCGGGTTCTTTTGTTTGTCGCTTGCAGATGATATCAAGTTCGGTGTTAGCCGGTTGGTCAAGAACGAATCGGAGGACGAGGACAACAACAATGTCTACCATCACCATCAACTCCCGCCTCACCAACATCACCATCAACATCAGCACCATCAACAACAGCACCATCCACCGCATCATCCGCAGCATCATCATTTGCAACACTCGGCACTGCATCAACAGCAACATCATGGCGCCGGTGGTCAAGCAGCCAAATTGTCTCTCCTCTCATCGAACGGTTACGAATCGAGCGCACTGAGCAGCCGGTCACGGTCGCGCAGTAGATCGAGGTCTCGCGATCGCTCGACCCGGTCCCGGTCTTCTTCCATCGAGCTGGAGGTGGACTCACCGCCACCACCCCGGATTAATCATCCTTCGCCGACGACCGAGATTGCGGCGCACGTCCCAAAGAACTCGGAAGCATTTTCGGTGTCGGCGCTGCTGAAGCGGGAAGATGAACCAAAGTCCAAGTCGCCCCTCTCGAACGGTTCCTTCGATGCGGTTAGGTAAGGTAGAGCTGGAGCTCGCGTTGAAATGTTGAAATTCTTATTCTTTTTAATGTCCTTTAGACCTAACTACAGCCAGTTCTACGAGCAGAGCATCCTCAATCGGCCCCTGTTTCATCCATTTCCGTTCTTCGCGATGCTCCAGCAGCAGGGCCATCAGTTGAATCCAGCACTTGCAAAGTAGGTCCCCCGATGGTCCTCCCCGGTAACTCCTTCTTCGTGAGTTGCTTTATCGAATGCTTCTTTTTGTGTAGCTACCACCCATCAACACCGGAGGACATCTTGCGGTTGCGACACTTTATGACGCAGAATGCGGCGGTCGCACAGGCTGGAACCGGTGCCGCTCATCTCGACTTTAACCATCCACACCATCCACACCATCTGCTGATGCGACCAGGTGAGTAGAACATTAGGAGCCATTTGGGGTTTCTTCTATCACGCGCTCATAATGAATTTACTTTGGGTATTCTCGCAGAAGCTCATCCACGGAGGACACACAACGGGAAGCGACCGTACGCCTGCGAGCTGTGCAACAAATCGTTCGGACATGAGATCAGCCTCAATCAGCATAGGTAAACAAGGCAGAGGACCATTCTGAAGGACTTGACATTAATATCTTTCAATTTTTTTGCACAAAACTTCATCCACAGAGCGGTCCACAATGTGGAGAAGGTGTTTGAGTGTAAGCAGTGCGGTAAGGCGTTCAAACGCTCCAGTACACTGTCGACGCACCTGCTCATCCACAGCGACACACGACCGTATCCGTGCGGATTCTGTGGGAAACGTTTTCACCAGAAGAGCGACATGAAGAAGCACACGTACATCCATACCGGTAAGTGCCACTGGGTGGGTCGATGATCGATTGACCTCCTCCTCGTCGTCGTCGTCGTCGTAGCTCGATCCCATTCCAATCAGTGCTCGATGCTCGATCTAGTAATTGCTGTGAGAGTGAGTGAGTGCTACAACTCAATCATAACGCGCGCCACGCAGATAATCGAATCAAACCGTTACATCTTTATGCCGCGGTCGTTCTATCGATCGGTCGCGGGCCTTAAAATCCCCATGCATCGCGCCTCTGATTTGTGTCCCTGGCCTCTGTCCCGGGTGGCTGTCGTTGGAATAAATCAAAAATTATTTTACTTTTCAATCTTCCAATTATCCGATCCGGTTCGGCGGCGCTGCTGGTTTCTCGCCGGCTTCCGTCCATCATGAGCCGAAAGGGGTTCCCGGGGACTCACTGGTCGCGCTTGGCACGTGCATGTCGCGGTGACACGCAACGAGTGCTGCTGCTGCTACCGCGCCAGATGGGAGCGTGCGTGCGCCCAGTGCGTTACAAGCGGCTTCTTGGCCTTTTCGGGGCTGGTGGCTGGGAAATCTTATGTTCTATTCTGCTGGCCAACGCGGGAGGGGCACAAACGGAGGAAAATCATAACAAGTAAATTACCCGCCCATTGTAGGTCACGTGGCACAGCTTTTATGGGTCATGCAGAGCAGCAGCAGCAGCATGAAAGGACGACTGACGATGGTTGACGACGCGAACATCAGGAACAAGTGCAGCAGCACCCCTGAGGCGCGTGTTTGTTGTGCGCTACTAGCCGTATCATAACCGTAATGATAATTGGATTACAACTCCGGACACACACACACACACTAGCTGGTTGATGCACTCAGGTCCTGGCTTGGCAACAACCTCAGGTCCGGGTCTGCTAAGGGGACTTTTATGTCATTTTTGCAATGTTTTTGCACCGGAACAAACACACACATCATTGTCGTCGTCAACCACGAAAACATGAGAGACATTTGCAGAATATACTGTGTTGCTTGTGGTTCTTGCGGGCTAATCAAGACCAACGAAAATGGGAACCGGAGGAGTGTGCAGAGTGATGTTTTCACAACCTCGCAAAAAGGAAGTGCCACTACGCATGCCAACCGAGAAGGTTGGCCGCCATGCGCTTTCCCGGCGTCGTGTTTGTTTAATCACAGATGTCCATAATTTTGGTTTAATTTCTGGCCGGTGCACAGGACGGTCACGACAATAAACACTGTTGACGTGATACCGAGTAGTGGCTCCGGGATTGGCCGTGGGATTGTGGTCATTGTTTGCCCTCGTTCGTCGCTCTCCGGTAGCTCTGGGGGTGTAATTTACTCTTTGGGGGCGAGGGTGCTCTCGGTACTCGTAAATATTTTAGACGACAGACGACGCGAGAGTCGCCGTGTTTGCGCCCGCAAGTTCATAAAACCGAAATGTTATCTTAAACAGAGGGAAACTTGCTTCCAACCTTTCCGTTTGCGCCGGGTTGTAATGTAATTTGAATTTCCTTTGCATTACCTTCGCTTAGCAGCGGAACGATGAGTTCAAATCTCTCACTCACCGGCACCGAGGGAGTACTCGCGTAATGGTGTCGATGGTGGAAAGTTTTTCTTTTAAAAATCTCTCCACAACAACAGCACACGGGAAAAGGAGAAGAGACGAAAATAAGGGAGTCTCGCGGTGTGGCGTTACCTTTCCTTTCCGGGATAAACTTCAGTCCGCCGTTCCGGAAAGTGCGAGTAAAACGAAAAGCATCATAATTGATATTAAAAACCCGCTATTCGCACCAAATTGCTCATTCTCTGGGGCCCCCCTGTCTGGTCCATTGGAGGTTGGCCACAAATCCGGGAGTTTTTTTCTCGATGCGTTCCAACTTAAATATGAAAATTATTCAAATCCAATGAAAAAATATGAAGAGGAAACTTTGTTTTTTTGTTATCCACGCCGGTCTCATTAAGAAACCGGGCTTTGGTGGTTTATGGTTTATGCGGTCAGATTGTTATGCTGAATTCATAATGTTCCAAGATTTTTGAAATCCCTTTACATCGTTTATCTCTCGTTTTATGTGGTCTGAGCTTTATCTGGAAAATATTTAACGATTGTTATTCAAAAAGTATAGTTTGTTAAACTGTAGTAAGTACTTTGGGAGAGGAAGAACCAGAATAAGTTAAACGTCAAAAGATGATCAAAGGATGTTATGCTCCTCAGCCTGCTTTGCCTAAGGAAAATGTAAATGAACCTACTAGTGTTTTTTCGGACATCCCAGTGACTGTCAAAACATTCTTTTTTCCATTTTTTTGCTCAACCTGAACTCCGTCGCATGCCGTATTAAGGATTGAGACAGTCAATGTGACCAAAAACGGGTGGCCCGAAGCCCGAGGTCGACATGTGTCCCGTACGTGCTTGTCCTTTCCCTCGTTGCTTTCTTTTTCGCCTGAGGTCATTGATTTTCCGTCTGTCAATATGTGTTTTGCATACATATTTGCGTGTGTCTGAGTGTGTGTGCCTCTATGTTTGTGTCCTCTTGTTTTTCGGGGGGGGTTTGCTTTCCTCGGGTGACGACCACCACCGCGAGACGTTTATCAATATTTATGCGATAAAGCGGACACAAGCGGAACGTTTGGATTACTTTCAAATATTTACCGGACCGTTCCAGACGGGGGCAAAAGGACACGATTTCGAGGACAACAACAGATAATCATCTCAACATCGATCATCCGTTGAGTTCTCCTTCCGCTGCGTCGCTGGTCCGGCGCGTATGCCACGTGTCAAAATGGTTGAATCAGGTATTAATGCTGCGAAAGGGCAGATGAACCTTTTTGGGTGGGATGCTTCGTCGTCAAGTGGCCGGACCGGAAGCAATAGGCGCAATAGTCATCGTTAGAACCATGGAGTCCTAACAATGGCCATATGTTGCGTAGCCGGATTTTTCTGGTCAGATGTGCGGGCCACTACTTGCGCGGGACCTAATCTTGCGTCACGAGCCAAAGTGCACGTTCTCATTTTCACTTAATAACCATTGTCACACACAAGGTCACACGGACGGAAGGGGAACCGGCTGGCTGGTTCATTGGAAAATAATAATTATCCAGTGAACTGGAACCTACCGTAACGACCCGATTCCGATTCCTTTTTCGACGCGGCGAGGGTAACAAGAGAGAGCTGTTTAGGTTTTCGAACGCCATCCAGAGGCCATATTGCGTTTGAGTGGACTCTTCTGGTGTTGGAATCTGGGATAGGAAATGATTTTTGATGCGCCATTGGAGAGTTCAAGAACCGAGAGAAAAAAAACTCGAGAGAGAGAGAGAGCGAAACCGAAGTGGCCTGCTCCCTATGCACCATGTTGTGCCTCCAAAAGGCATGCTTGGATCGCTGGACCATACACTGGATGGGCCGCCGTTCCGGACGTAATAAAATAAGTAGATTAAACAAAATTACCGACTGACAAATGGTTATCATCTGGCACAATCTGGGCCACACCACACACACATACATTGACTGAAGGGTGTGTGTTTCCGTTCCGGTTGCAGGGCTGGACTGGAACTCTCCAAGGGGAGGCCCCCCGATGGTCTGGGCCGTCGGGTCTGGTCTGGTCTGGTTTGGTCCGGGACGGAAAGGATGTGTTAATGGGCCTTTGGGACCGTGACCTCGCCATGGACGGATTTTCGCCGACGAATCATTCCGCTGGGTATTGCGTGCGTGAATAGCCGTTGCGTTGAGCGGCATGGAGGAGGCGATGCGTCCTCATGGAGGTCATTTCATGCTGTTGACTTCGATTAGTGACGAATGTTGGGGTTCGTTGGTCGACGGTCGGTCGTCCTTGTCACCACCTTATCCTGCATTGAATCACTCCTTATCTTCTACAGCATGAATGTCTCTTTTTTGTTTCTTTACAATGCATTTAGCTTAAATGATTTAAACATTTAAATGATTGAGAGACTGTTTTGCATCGTTTGGGGAGTGGTACAAGATTGATTAAGCGTTCCAGTACGTCAGTTCTCTCAGTTTCCTTCTCAGATAATCTCTTTAAAGCTGGTGGAGTAAATGTGTCGTGGCACTTGAACCACACGTTCAACCAACCGGGGGGCCATCCGCTCCATTTTCTCTTAAGCTGGCCACATTCTTCATCGCACACACGCACACGCAGACAACACACACACACTGACAGTCGAGGGTTGGCGTGATTTTGGAGCGTAATTTCCCGAAAACCCAAGCCAAGGGCAGCAAAGGCACGGCACGCCATCTTATTGCGTTTGCGAAGACAGACGCTCATCAGTTATTCAGTTTGGTTTTCTTCAGTTCAGCCCGCTCGGTTCCCTCGCTCCGGTTCATCCGTACGTTGTGGTTTACCGATTTTCCGAAAGGATTCCACTGAAACCACCGTCCCAAACACACACACACGGTATGCTCTTTATTTCGGAAACTGTGAGGAGCATTGCGTCCTGTAACTTGTGGTACTTTTCGGCACCTGATCTCGTGCCGGATGGAAAGGGCGTAAGGTTGATGAGAAACGAAAAGACGAAAAATCTTTTCCGCCACCGCTGATGTTGCTGCTGCTGCTGCTGCTGGCACCGGAAAGTCGAACAATTAAAACAGATTCCGTCCTTCCCGCGTTCCGTTGACGCGTCCCGTTTGATTTATCTGTATTAATTGCTAGACGGCTGACTTTTCCCTCAGCTTTTCCGGCTTTTCCGTGCTTCCGTGGGATAAATGAAGGGGTTAAATGAAAGTGATGCCATCGGCCTCCGGAAAGCAGGGGAGGGAGAGAATGAGCTTAAGACAAATGGTAATATCATTTAATATCTTCAAATCAACAGCAGCGCAGCGCAGGAGGAGCGAAAGCGATGGTGGGAATTATATTAGAAATTCCTTCCTTCGCTTGTCATGGGGCCATACCGGCGAGCGAGGGGTTTTCCGGCCTTAGTAGCATCACTTGCTGGCGCCTGCTTTGAATGTCCTGGTTAAAGGTTAGATTTGCGCCGGAAGTTTGTCTACTGGAACGATTCTCCGATTGTGGAACTACCGAGGAACGATTCCTTGTTTTTGTTTAACCGAACATTCGAACGTTGCTTCTCGATTCCAGGGATTGAGTAGCATCCTTCCATCCTTAGTTCCATTGTCCCCTCTCTCACTCTCATTCCCTGGTGCGATGTCACATCACACACACGAGCCACGAGTGTAGATATCGCGTGCGTCGCGATGAGCCTGGCCAGGGCAATTATGGGCGGACGATAATTTAATTTTCTCCATCAAATTCCCGCCGGATCTCGGGCCTTAATCACGTCAAGGGTAGTTTCGCTTTTCTCACACCCTCACCCTCACCACCATGGTGCTGATTCCGTGAGAAGGACCTGCCAGAGAGAAGGACAAACAGCATAGAAGAGGGCCACCGGGCGCGCCAGTTGGTGAGATCATATTTCTTTGGCTCCCAAAGGGAGTGAACAATCAATAGGAGATTCCCCGGTTTTTTTCTTCCCCTGTCGCCGACAACGTTGCAGTGCCAACGTTTTATGGGAATTGATTTTCGCTACGCTACGGACGGAGCAGGACTTAAAGGATTTTCCTTTCCTTCTGATTCTCTCTCTCGGTCTGTCTTTCTCTCCTGGTTAGTAATGATCGTGTTTCGTGTATTGGTGGAGCGAAAGGAACACGGAATGGGGATTTATGATTTGCCGATCGTGCTTCCAGCACGACAGCCCCGGGAAGCTCGGTCTGATTTATGCTGGCCGTCTGTTTGCGTCAATCCGGTCCCGAGGTTAGCACGACAGTTAGTCCGTCCGTCGTCCCGGAAATTGGTGTTGAATTATTGATAGTAAATCGAGAAAATAGATTACATCAAACTCTCGGCGACAGCCAATATAGTATGGTGGCGTATTATTGGAGACGTTGAGAAGCTGCTGCTCCTGCTCCGGGGCGGCCAACGGCTTGGGGATGGGACGTAGCAAATGATTCGTGAATGATGGAAGACAGACAGTGCGATTGGAGCAAACGCGCTTGGGGCGGCCACTGCTCGGTATATTTGGGGGGCGTGAGGAATAAATCCTAATAAAGATTGTTTATTGATGAGCCGAGTGCCCTGGATGGTACTTGCGATGTGAAAGCGAATTCGCAACAACATGATAAGGGAGGATGATGGGCGATCGATTCGTTGTGGTCGTTGATTCTTGTCTTTTGCATTTTTGAAAAGGTATCCTCGGTTATGCTTTTGTCTAATACCGAGTCCATAGAGGCCAACCTCGAAGCTTATGCCTAAGGTCATTCATCCTAGCTTCCCTGTTTTCACGCGACATAAACTCGACTGCCTCGAGACTCGAATATCTGCTCCAGATGCTACACTTTCGAACACTCAATTGAGCAATCACGCCCATCATATTCATTCGTCGTCGACGTGACCATCGATGGCACTCACCAAATCGGCACAACGTCCTTACGGCCACTTGACACCTGCACCATAAACGGCGTTCCCGGGGGGAGCCCCTTTTTCGGCTACCGCAAAGCTGCCTAATTGATATCCCGCTGCGTTTCCGAGCAGCGAACAGTTGAAGAGAGAGAGAGAGGGCGCTCCCTCTTTAATCATTTAGCACTTCTGGCTGGCGGGCCCATCCAGAGCCACTTTCGAATTAAAACATTGTCCCCGGGAAGCCCAAGGGGTTGCGCAACGGTCCAGGGTGCTACGAACTCGAACGCTGCTCGCTGGTGCGTGTGTATCTGCACGCCCGGAACAAGGAATGGCTTACGGCCGGGATGAGGACCCTCATATAAGGGTGAAGTCGTGGCCGTACGCCGCAGGGGTGCAACATGATGCCGCGTGATGATGGGACGACGAAGGCCCGCCAGCCAGCAAGTAAGGGAAGGCGTTGTGCCTGCGTAAACAAATAGAAATATTGTTATTGCACGCCCGGTGCCCGTCGTGCTCGTCTGTTTGAGGACTGGCCGTGGTTCCTGTTCTGGTACCTGGCAGACGACTGGCCCGTTATTACTATAATTGAATCAAGGGACCAACACCAAACCACCACTTTCGCCTTTTAAGGTCCTCTAGCTCGGGGCCGAGCAGAAAGGCTCGATTCTGGCCCCGTTTGTTGGAGTTGTGGACTTTTAAGTGAACTAAAAACAACCGAAAAGTCCTAATCCTACTACTGGTGAGTTTGCTCCATATCTTAAGCTCACTCTGCACTAGTTATACAGTGTGATCAGTGGCTGACATATGGTGGTGATGGTGAAGCATTTGGAGCAAATTATTTATGCGAAGTGGATGGATTTGATGTTTGCTCAATTCCCGGTTCCCGGTTCCCCGGACAGTAGTGACAGTCGAGTGATTTGCCGCGAGAGTGACACGAAACGGCACGACGGACCTGACAAAGTGTCAACCGGGGGAGCCTATTACTCGCTCCCCAAAAAAGAAACGAAATGAACAAAAAAACAATGGTTGGTTCTCAAGATTGATACGGCGTGATAGACGGTCGCCGTACTCCGAACTTCCTGGTCCCTGGATAGAACCGAACTCCCTCTGGTGGTGATGGGATCGCGAACGCCGCGCTCAGTTGACGCGTGTCGCGTGAGGGGCACACGCACGTAAAGAAATCGCGCCCTTGACACTCGATACTCCTGAGTAAGTTGTCGCCACAAAAGTCCGTCACATGCCACACGGCCTACGGTCTTCGCTGGAAGGCGCTGGAAGGTAAATATTTGACGTTCGCATTATGTGGGATTTGCGTCCGTGGTTGTGTTCCAGCAGCGCCATCGAGCCGCCATCATCCTCATCACGTCGTCGACCGCGTGGCCAACGCTCACACGCAAAATATTTACCATCCATCAGCCGATCAGTGTTTTGGGGCCGCTCCTCCCGGGAAACAAGGTAATGTCCCAAAAACTGGAGGGCATGATGATCCGACCGGCGAGATCCCAGGAGAAAACGCTGCCACCGGAGAAAAATGTTGTCGGATGTTTGTCGATGTAAGTTTTGACACGCCGTGACATACCGTCATAACGTGCGAGCGTGATCGTGAGCTCCTCACCTCAGCTGTCACCGGATATTATCCACTAGAGGGAGGGGGTTGCGACGTGTATTGCCTTTCCTCGGAGGTCGTAAAACGGAATGCAATGGAACCAAATTAAATCCGGAATCGCCGCATCGCATCGCGAATCGAAAATCACTCCCTACGTCGACCGAGGCGGACAA
>NC_064874.1:82526152-82558652 GCF_943734745.1 Anopheles darlingi | reverse complement strand
AAAATCCATAAAACTCATGATTCGATTGTGGAACCGATACGAGATTCCGAGACAGACGAGCGAGCTTCTTCTTGCGTGTGTCTGTGTCCGGGCGCGCCTCGGATCTACCCATATTCCAACGATATCGGCCTTCTGACGACCGACGACGGTTGCATGTTCGGCATGGAACGATTACGGGATGTTGCCACCATCATCAACATCGTTCCGGAGTGAAGCTTGAGCTGCTGCTGCTGCTGCTGCTGCTGTTGACGTTCGTCCTTGCTGGGAGTGAGTTTTGGTTGGAACCCTTCTGTCCAAAAATTTCCATTCTCATCCTTTTCGGGGGCCTCATGGTCTTACCTTTTAAAATCCGGCCCCGGTTTGCGGTACAGCTGGAAGGAGGGAGGCCTAGATAAGCTGCTTCGTGGTGCTCCGATGGTCTGTGGCCGACGACGACGTCGATCCCCATCTGGTTTAATCTGTCTAATACACGAAACCCACTCAAGGGCCGGCCGGCCGAGATGCGCTGCGCTTGCCGGAAACAAATCTTTCTAATGCAATACTCGATGCCGGAATCTTTCCGGCAAATTCCCAATCTTCCATCGAAACCCGGTCCGTGCCGGCGTCGGAGGAAGTTCTCGTAAATGGTTTAACCGAACATATTGCTGCTTAAAAGAAGTTTCCACTTTCCACCTTTTTCTTTAGCCTTTTTTTCGGGTTGGTGTGGCCTCGTACATAAAGCGTCTTATGTAGTTTGTGATAAAATTGAATTCAACTGCTTCGTAGTAGTGTGGACGTTGTAGACGCTGAACGGAAATCAGAAGCATCGTGACGACGTGACGTACAATGTAGAGAGCGAGAGCGCGAGCATTGTGTCGCATCGATTGCTGTGATTGGACATTTAATTGTCGGTCGCAATGCGCATGTTCCTGTCCTGTCGGATGTACACGGGGATGAACAAAATATGGCAGCAGCGGGAATTCATAACTTTATTGCTCCAATCATCACTTGCGAGGAGGCAGCCGATAAGGTTACTAGCGTTATTCGAACTGAAATTTGTTGAAAATGTCATTAAATTGAATGTTGTTTTGTTCTGTCCTTGTACAAATAATTATTTAGAAACAGTTATAAAGCTATTACGAGTAAGACTGTTGAATTATTAAGTGTTCTCGCATTTTTTTATAGTATCAAGTCTTATGGAACATAGCTCTAATCATCTGTAAAATGCTCAAGAATATTAGAATCAATTATATATACGGTAAGCCACCTAGACAGGACCTATTTAAATATAGAATAACTTCGTCCTTTTTCAACCGATTTAGACAAGTAAGCCAGTTTCTGAAATGTCAATCTATGCCATTTTGTAGATTCACGCCAAAAAGTGGGCTAAATTTGTAGCGCACTACATTGAAAATAATCTTTCAATTATGAAAACTGTCCGTTCTTATCCGTGGCCTCTTCGTTCGCGGGATTTGACGGCGACGGACTTTTTTTCTGGGAGGCTGTTTCAACAGTGCGGTGTAGATCAGCAAACCGAAGACTTTTGAATACCTAAAAGCTACTATCAGATCGGAAATTGCTCGAATGACACCCTATATGATGTCAAGTGCAATGAAAATGCCCAAAAAGGATCGTTTTTTTGTGCCGAATCTAGGCAAATGGCATGTGTTAGATAAATAAATCTGGTTAATTTTTCAAAATTACCTGAAAAATGGCAGAATTATTCAAGATGTAGCGGTTGGCAGAAAAGCGGAAAATGGCAGAATTATTCAAGATGTAGGCATATAATACATAACAGAATTAACTAATTCTATAAAATAATACTAATTCTATTTCAAATAAGACTTCCTGATTGAGAAGAAAAAACTCTCGAAGAAGATGTGCTAGATCCTCAGAAATACAAACAATATTAGTCAATAACTGAAAAAAAAAACATTTTTTATCTTCTTACTAGTCGTTTAATTTATATTAAGTATTAAGTTTGCTCAAGTCCAGGACTCGAACAACTAAAACTCACGAGCTCTATTGGCATGGCGTTCCACCCGAAAAAAAAGGGACTCCTCATTCATCATCCTCATCTGAGCTAGGGCTGGTAGTACGATCGACAAATCCTTTTCTCTCCATAACCCACGCAAGAATCTCAACCCCACTTTCGCCCTCTCCTTCCACTCCGTAGCACATCAAATCCTGCTCATTTCTGTTTCCGGTCGGCCGGGCACGTGGAAAGCAATTTGCACCTTTTGCTCGCTTTGCTCGCGCCACTCACGCGAACACTCACGGGCACGAGCACGAGCACAAGCACGGACGGAGCCGCTCGACTGCCCAGATTGTGCCGTTGCTATTTATCTAAATTTGTCTGATTTCTTTCCCTTTCCGTATCTGATTCATTGGGGGCGGGAGGGCCGTAGGTGGGGGGCATCAGCGAAACTAGGACGCGCGCGCTGTCGAGCACACCAGAAGCACGCCACCCCTAGAGACCCCTCGCGCTGGCAGGTGTGCCGCGGTAGTTTCCGGTTCCGTGCCTCTGTATACTCCATTTATGTGCTCTCTACACCTTTGTGTCCGTGTGTGTGTGTGTGTCCGTGTGTTCGTGAGGTTGCGGATTGCTTATTGGATTGTGCTCAATCTCTGAGCGCCAGCAGCACCAGCAGCGAGGCTCCTCGTAGAATGGAAAATGGAAAACAAAACAAAAGCCTCACGATACTCCGATGCGGAAAATCAACATTCCGGCCGCCAGCGGGTCGAGGGAAGCGGATGCGAACAAAAAAAAAAAGAAGCAGAATCCTCCCGCCTCCCAAAAATCTAGCAACAAAATGGCTCCATTGCCCGCCAAAAATCCCATTTCCGTTCCATTTGGGTCCGCGCGCGCGCGCGCACGCCTTCGTTCGAATCAGGACCGAGGCGAGGAGCGATCCGTCCGTTATGTACCAAAGAGATTTTCCTTTCCGTTCCTTTTTTTTTTTGTTTTTGGTCGGATTTTTGGTCTAATGGAGACGCCACCCCGTCCGTCCGTCCGGTGCTTTGTCTGCCTTCACTTCCGGCTCAGACACCACTGTCCGTGGGCTCGAATGAAAAGCAAACAACGCAAACCACGGCCTGCTATGAACCGCCACGCCATACGCCATATGAAGAGATTCAAACCCCACTACCACCATCATCACCAGCACCACAAAGGAAGGCCATAAGGTTCTCGGTGCCAACGAGGCGTATATAGGAATGGAAAAGAAGAAAAAAAAACAAAGCACACGGAACTCCGGAAGCACCGGAAGTGATAAGGCAGCGAACACACGAAGCCAGCAGCAGCAGCAGCAGCAGCAGTAGCAGAAGCGACGCTTTAATGATTGCGAGTGTGATGGTAGTCGTCAATGTCCTGATGATACCGATGATGATGACGATGATGATGATATCATTCGCGCACACACACATACACATACACACACACACTATCATCAGGATTCAATCTCACCCTCGATGGTGTGTGTGTTATCAGGAATCAGATCAGCGAGCAAGAGAGAGAGAGAGAGATAGATAACGATGAAGCCACCATCATCATCATCATCCCCTTCGATCTGCACCCCTTCCTTCTTCCAAGAGGAGGGGTTGTATGGTGGGGGGGTGTGCTATCACACGAACACACGTGCTCGGATGCGCACATAAAATGTGCTCTGATTCTCGACCGAGAGTTCAGCTTCGGTTCCCCGGTGCCTTGGTTTCGGCCATTTCGGCGATACGCAAGGCGACGGCGCAAGGATTGGTGGAGCACCAACCATCCTCCCTTGGTTGCGCAGTGTCCTCCTCGTATCTCTCTCTCTCTCTCTCTCTCTTGATGTGTCTGCCATTTTTATTTACTCCTTCTCTTTCGCTCTCAATCTCTCTCTCACTGTCTCGCTCTGTCGATGATATTCGAGCATTTCCCTTGGCGAGCTAACTCCACGGTGATAACACGTCACTGGGGGGGGCTAGGAGAGACGCTGGCCGGATCAGATTGCGCTGGCTGCTGCGTCGCGTCGCCAGATTGCGAATCGCGAGGACAACGACGCGCGAGGAAAAGCTTTTTCCCGTATTTTCCTTTTTCCTTGGGTCTCGCTCCACGAATATCTGACATAATCCGATCCCCATCTAAGGCGGCCTCGGTGGCGTATGTGACGCGTTGCTTTGCTACCGACACATACACAGGCAGGGCTACTGGGATTGAAGGAGCAATCTCGTCGTCGTCGTCGTTGCTTTTGCCTCTTTTTGTGTGTGAATGGCGCGCGCGGAATACGAGATTCAATTTGGGATGTTGCTCTGGAGGAGCTGCTGCTGCTGCTGCTCGCGCTTCAATTCACTTATGTACAAAAGGGGCCGCCCTGCCCTATCCTGCCCTGTCCCATTCTGCCTTCTCTTTCTTACTCGCGATCATCTTCCAACCCCTCGCTAGCGCCCCCCATTTTCTTGTTATTTATTTCCCCTCTCTCTCTCTGTCGTCCTCTGCCCTCTTTTATCTCTCTCTGTCGCTCTCTCTCTCTGTCTCTCTCTGGGTCGCATCCATCGGGGCAACATACCATCATTAAAGTCAGCCAAGCGAAAGAGATTCAATCCCGCCGCATGAATCCCGGACAAATGAAACTGATGATAATGGTTTCGGCTCCACATAAAACTACTCGAACCGTGGAGCCTCCCCTCACCGCTCTCTCTCTCGCTCTCTCTCCCACTCTCTCTATTTGTGTCTCTTTCGTTCGCTGCGCTGCCATCCTCGTTGGGTGATAGTAGTTGTGGCAGCATCATTTTCCACCTCGCTTGCTCGCCTCGCTTACGGCCCGGGGAGTTAGGTTTCGAGATTGAGCTTTTCGTCCTTCCACCACTCCCTATCACCCTCTGGTACACACACACAGACACACACACACATACGGTATGTGTGATAAAATATACAGGATTTTTTCCACAGATTTTATATTTATAGCCAAACGTGTAGCAGTTACGGTGCTTCTCCGCCATTTCGTACCAACCAAAAAAGAAAGAAAAGAAAAAAGGTCAACGAAAGGATAGGGGGGGGGGGGGAGAGAGGCGATTTTGGCGAGTTGCTTTGGCCTGCCACACATGCCAGCTAACGACCGGCGTCGGTCGGGAGTTGATTCATGAATCTCGTCCTCATCGTACGGACGGAGTTGCTTCTGCTGTTGCTCGGAGGAGCCGGTAATGGTTATCTAGCACAGACGCGTCCACCTCGTTTATCTTGTGTGTGTGTGTGTGGTGCGCATTTTGGTGTCCCTTTTTTTTTTTTTGGTGTGGAGCACACAGCACCATTCGCCGCCGTCGCCGACTAATCCGGGCAATGAGGCACCAGATTCGAACTCGAATTCGAAGGGGGAGGGAGGGAGGGAGGTGAGGGGCTAACGATGGACAGATGGACGGACAGATTGGTTGTTGCCACGCTGGTGGAAACCAGGCGCCTCCGGTCCGGTGCGTCTCTGGCCGTTAAATGGAGGGAGAAAAAAAATCAATAAAGCTCTCGTACCATGGTCATGGTTTGCGTTTGGAGCATTGGAGTGTGTCAGCGGCACTAAAACGTGAGACAAAATCACAACCACACACACGGACACGGACGGACGGACGGTGCACAATCACAGAAAAAGGGGCCAACCGAAAGGCCAGGACCATCATCAACGCCGCACTCCGAGAGAGAGAGAGAGAGAGAGAGAGAGAGAGCGCGTCTCTGGTGTTGCTCAGATTTAGGTCGTCTTCGGATGATTTCCGATGAAAATGGATTTTTCCAACGCCCCCAACAGGGGCAAGATGGATCGTATGCGGTGCGTCCGGTGCTGAAGGGACCCCTTTTTTACGACCCCACAATCGGACGTTGCGCCGCGGTAACAAGACCGCTGCTGGACGCGACGCTCGATGCTGTTTTCCGGACGAGATTTCAAGGTGCGAATCCATCCATTCCGGTAGGGATGGTCCGTCGGTCATTTATGTAACGATGTTGAAGTGGAAAATCGGCAGCTTACAGCTTTAAGCTGGCGAGCGGAGAAAAACAATCAAAACAAAGGACACCAAGAACAGAGGACGAACAGCGTTTATGGGGATTGTTCTTGTTCGGTTCGAAGGTTCGTGAAGCTTCGTGATAAATATTTAAACCCTTCTCTCTTGGCCCAGCCCAGCTCTGACCTGGGCTGGGAGTCTGGATGGGACCGTGGGTCATAAAAATACTTTCGTCCAAAATCTTTACCGAAATCCGACAACCTCTAAAAATGTCCTGAAGCAGCAGCGCCAACAGCAGCCTCAATTGCCGGGGCGCAGCTTAATCATTCAGCGCACCATAAACCTTTTAAAGCGAAACAAAAGCGAATCATAAAAGTGTCGTTGTGTTCCCAGACCCCATCACCTCACCACCCCGCCACCACCCCGCCACGTCGAGAATGCTCGAGCATGCAAAGTGTCCCCATCGCATCCGGACGGTGCGCATCGCATCATAAAACCGGATTTTATCTGCAGCAGCAGCAGCAGCACCACCACCACCCCGTCCGAATGCTGCGACAATCGAGTCGAGGTCGGTCAGAGGGACACACACACACACACAGAGAATATTGAGAGAAGTGAAAGAAAGAGAGAGAGAGCGCGACGAAGAGAGGGAATAAAAATGTGGAAATTAAGATTTTCATAGCCATTGTCGCCATATTTGCTGCTCCAAGCCGAGACCGACCGGCATTTTATGGAGCCGCCGGGGCGCCTTTTTGCCATCCTTTTCACTCGCACACTGCGGGGCCATTACCATATCGTTATCGTTATGGCGATGATTACGGCCGCGAACGTCCGTGAACCTCCGGAGAAGAAGAAGGAGGTGCGGGGGAAAGTAAAATGAAAATCACAATGAAATGTGTAATGGGCCGCGCTGCCTTGGCGAGAGAGCTCGAGAGAGAGACAGAGAGAGAGAGAATGGCTGGCAAGAATGTTTCGCTGGAACCGTTTTCCGGAGCTGGCCTGCTAGGAGAGGGGGAAGGAATATTTGTGTTTTTCTTTTAGCCGGAAAATGGACGGAAATTCTGAAGCAGCAAATGACCGTAATAGAGACAGCATACCGACTACTGCCGGTGAAGGAAGGGAGGGAGGAAGGGAAGGGTCGAGGTGGTGGATCGGGAAAATTGTCGGAAAATCTGGCAGATTTTTGCGAGCATAAAAATGGCAGCCGTGCGCGGCCGAAAATCCGGCCGGAAGCCGAAAACTTTTGGAACGCGAAAAACGCCAGGAAAGGAATGGAGGAACGTTGCCTTTTCTCGTTGGCGCTGCAGAGAGTGTGTGTGTGTGTGTGAGAGAGAGAGAGAGAGACGAAATGATAATTCAATTCCAAACCCGGAACCCGGTCCCGGATAATGGGAACGACAAGGATGACTGGATGGAAAATGAAGCGATAGCCGACCGTCGGAATATCGTCGGAATATTAAAATCAAACAAAAGGCGTTCTGCTCCGATCCTCGGGTTGACGAACACACACAGCAGAGGAAATCCGAATCGAACCATCTCGCGAACCAAACCGGAGAGGACGACGGCTGTGACGGGAAAATCCGATTATACGACGCGTCGCCGGCGGAAAACCTTCCCCCGTGTTTCGGATAAATTTTTCATTGGCTGGCCGTGATTTGGTGTGGCCGAGATGGGCCGAGCCCGGGCCCGGGCCCGGGGACGTAACGCCCACATGGAAAGCGCATGGAAACGGTCCGTGCGATTTTCCTTCGATGGCGCAGGAGCACGGTCTCCTGCGATGTTCCTTGTGTTTGTGCAGTTGCTCTTGCTGGCTCTTCCTTGGCTGATACATACATAGCATTGGTGCTCCCTCAACACAGCTTTGCCTCGAGAGGCAAACGACAACGATTTCGATGCAGATTATGTGATCCGCAGGAAAATCGGAGGTACATAAGGCCATTAGTTACAGTTCAGTGGGTGCTGAAGGATACGGGAATCGGCTGTTGGAAGAATGTTCAATAGATAGTTTCTAGGATTGAGTTTATTAAATTGATTCTCGGGTCCATATTTTCAATTGAATATTATTTAATTTTTATTAAACTCTTTCATTTTTTTTTAATAAAAACTAGGTTTGGTGACATTAGTTGAGAAATGTCAAGATGGAGATTGGTTAGTAATTTTTCTCTCAAACAATCCAAGTAAGCATGAAGTGTGAAGAAGTTTATACAGATGTGCAATATTATTGGTCAATAGTCCAGGTTACTTGGATTTATTTTACGAATTCCGGCTCTGCAAAACATCTTCAAGTCTCTGAATAAACGTTTGATGTATGTTAAATTAACCTAGAATATTGATCAATAATATTATCCATGTGTAGCCCTGCTTATGCTACTGAAAAACAATAAAACCGAAAGAGAGATACCTTTAATTCAATGAAAAGTAATTTAAGTAAATCCCACAAGCACAATTATTATCGCTAATTCAATATTAATCAGAGATGCTCCTCAACGCTGCACTCTTACATTGAGCCTGGATTAGTCATCTTAGCACCCCGTTTTCCTAATTTTCCCTTCAACAGAATTGTCTTTAAATACCTCAAAACTATTTAATAGAGCAACTGCTTACCGTTGCGCGCACACACACACACACACACACACACACAGAGCCTCGGCACGCGCGGCCCCCTTCCACCCGAATTAGGGCCCTCGAACTGGAATCGAGAATCAATGAGCCTTCTTCTAAATCCTCACTAATCCTTCCGTATCATTCTGGTGTCGCTCGCAGGACGCAAGTCATCCCCGCGCACCGACCGACCGACGACGACATTGTGTGAAGGGAACTCTCGATTGTCTCGATTTAATGTAGAAAAGGCCGCCGGTCGTCGTCCTCGTCGGTGGCGGTGGCCTTTCCGATGCGACCACAGACGGTGTGCTGATCAGTTATTAATGACTGCTAAGTATTTCATTATAAATCACATAAATCATTGTGACGTTGATTGCTTCCCCCAAACCGATGAAGGTGAGATGGGGATGATGAAGTGGGGGACGCCCCCACCCCGCACACACACAGTGATTAGTTGCAAAAGCCTAAACCACGCACAGGGGGGGGGGGGGGGGGGCTAGTGGTGGTAGTGTAGAGTTAGTGAGGTTAGGGCTTTAATTGATTGCAAATATTGCTTGCGCTTTGCTCCGTTTTATAAATCAACGTGTTGATTGCTCTCGATTTCGATTTCTCTAAATTCCTGTCCGGTCTGGGAGGGGTGTTAATGTATGTTGCAAATCATGCTGCGTGCGCTGGTCAGTGACGTTTTGGCCTCGAGGCCACACATCGCTGTCGCTTCGGGGCTGCTGATCAACGTGGCCGTTCCGTTTGAATGTTGCGCTTTTGATGTTGTAATGTGGCCGCTCCCCCGGGGGCGCTAATCCGGGGCGGATTGCGGCCAGCTTAGAGTTCGAATCCGATCCGCTGAACGGGTGTTGCGGCCCAGACCAGGAGGTGATAATTGAATCAGAACTATTGAGCGAGCGAACGGGCCGGCGGATATGTTGTTGCTGAGTTTGATTGACGCACCCCCGGTGTTGTTTTAAGAATGTTGCTCAGCGCAGGCCACACTCTGGCGAAACAACAACAGCACAACATGGTACGGTGTGGCGTGGCCATGCCCAGTGCTTGTTCATATGCCGCATTTCCAGTCTGTCCTTCCTCCTTTGGTTGTTGGGTTGAAGATTTGAGATGTTTTGTCGAGAGAGAGATTGGCAAGGGGAGCTGGTGTTAGAGGGTGGTGAAAGGACAAAAATATCAAAAACACACACACACACACACCGACACATACATACACATCCTTTCGCGTCAAAGTGGCCAACGGCAGGTGGTTGCTGGTAAAGGACAAAGCATTTAATCGTTCGAAACAAGTGTAATCTCATTTGCCGTTGCCGTTTCCGCGTCCTGCCGCGTCCTCGGAAGTGGCCCTCTCATACACACACACCCGGACACACACACACACCCGGGCACACACACACACACTGGCATACGAGGAGCGGATTTGAGCGAACGAAGGGAAGGTTTAATGTTACAAATGGTTTCGCGGTTTTGTTACAAATTAACCAGACGGGATTTCCACCAGACGTCCGCTTACTAGCGGCTACAACTCTGGACACACACACACACATGGGCACACATACAGGCCCCGCTGGTGTGTCGGTTTTGGTCGGTGGATGGTGAATTGGATTTGAAACGCGAAACCAGATACCAGACGCGGTGAGGTCGCGCACGCATAAAGGGCGCTGGCGTCCAACACATAACGTTCCGAGAGCATCCTCTTCCTTGCACGCCGGGGGTTGCTTGTTTCGCGTGAGGTTTTGGCTCGCGGCCCGAGGTGTAAGGCATCATTATCTCATCTCGTAAAACCCATAACATATGCGGTTCCGTCGTGCCGTAGAGCAGCAGCAGCAACCGTTACCTTCGCGCAGCACAGAAGCACCGATAAGGTGGAGAATGGAGTGGTTTTTGAAAATCGATAAAGCACCGCAGAAGCATCCGCAGGAGAAATCTTCCAAATTTAATGGCCGAGCCAAGGGCCGATCGATTCTCACGTGTGTTCCAAGGGTTTTTCCCCGGGAGGTCCCGTTTTTTTGGGGACCACCCTGTGTGTGCAACCAGGTTTTTATCATAAACATTTGGAGAAACAACGTTTCTAGCCCTAATTTCGGGCTTTAAACTTCAAAAATCGGTCTCACCGCAAGACCAAGGTCGCCAAGGCGGTTGATGAGCGAATTCCTCAATCACGCCCTCAATGTCCGCTATTCGGCCCTTGGCCCATTTCCACGGCATAGCAGCGCAGAAGCTGCGGCACTTTTATGACCGCGGTCCCATCAAAGGAACCCTCAAACCTTCTCCGTCCTCTATAGCGCTGATGGTTTTGTGACTTGAAAGGCGCTCGCGTGTCTTTTTTGCTTTTCATTTTTTACGCTTAACGCGAACCGACCTCCGTGGTCGCCCGGGGATGAGATTTAAGATTTTTGGCCACCACCAGCAGCAGCAGCCGCATTATAACATCCCGAGTCCGAAGGATCCTTGGCCCACCTTCCTCGGATCGAAGCTGTTTGTGTCTGGAACCATTAATGACGGATGAGCGCGAATAAAGGGAGGGATCGTGTCGTAAAGCAAACCTCAGCTGGTCGTTTGGTCTCCTCCCTCCCAGCCAGGGGTGTGGGGGCACCCACAAAACCTGCAATCTTGCAAAACAGACACCCATAAACATGCAGGAGCAGGAGCAGCTCGTCTGGCAGCTGCTTTACGACTTTATGATGGTGTTCGCGATGGACAATCTTGCCTTCCAAACGGGTCCACGGGGCGAAATCTGACTCCGCCCGGGTATGTTCGCGGGGAGGCGGCTTTAAAGCTATGTTTTAATGATTCCTGGAACAACACACCCCCATTGTGATCCGAAGAACAGTTCAGTTTTTACTGAAACTCCAAAAAGACCTTCGCTAATAGTCTTCAAGAATGTGTTTCTTGCGCCATGTGTGCGCCATTTTCATCCAAAGAACCGAAACGGAACTACTACTACCTTACAGAAAGCCATTCACCGTGATACTCCTCGAACTTTAAAGGTCAAAAGGAAGGCACCAAGGAAGAACGCAGACGCGGTACGCAATCAGAGCTGGAAGTAAAAGGGCAACCGATTCCGTCCGCTTCAATTGCCCAAAATCTAATATCTCGCGTCGAGTCTAATGGGGCGCCTCTTGTGTGCCTCTTGCCTTCCCGGACGACCGGAAATGCTGGAACGACCGGAAATGCTGGCATCGTTTCGGCAAATGTTTTCCTGCTTGTATGGTAGCTGGAGTAGCCCAAAACGTAGAGGGGAATTTTCTCGGCGAATATAGACACCGAGTTCTCATGCTTCGTTTCGTTTAATGGGACGATAAGCGTTCCTTCCTTTTTTGGGGATGAAGTAACGCTCCTTCTTCAGCGAAAGCTGTGTTCGTTTCCGTTGCGAGAATCTCATTTTGTTGAAAGTGTATTACTAGTATCTTTGAGGATGTTGCAGTCGATTAAACTCCAAGCAGTTCCATTTTAAACTGTTTAAGCCGAGGTTTTACCTTACATTAGAAGATATTTTTATCGAGCTACGAGGTTTGTCACTCACAAATATCAACTCTTCTTCAAGTAGACATCAAATTCTCATCAACTTCTTCCCCCATCTTGTGTCTCGTTCCCAGGTGAGAAGCCACACAAGTGTCAGGTGTGCGGTAAGGCGTTCAGCCAGAGCTCGAATCTGATAACGCATTCGCGGAAACACACCGGCTACAAACCGTTCCAGTGTGAACTGTGCCACAAGGCGTTCCAGCGGAAGGTGGACCTGAGGCGCCACAAGGAGACGCAGCACACGGAGATCCGTACGATGGTCAACTAACCCAAGGCCCGGCCGGAGTTCACCATGACGGCCGTATTACCTTCATCGAACGCGCTTGACGTCACCACCAGCCCGCGGAGGGATCTCGTGACGTTGGGCGAATCGCCGTCCTGTGGCGATCACTCCCAGCAGTCCCAGTCCCCCAGCTCCTCGATATCTTCTCCAGCTGGGCTATCAGGAGGTGCTGCTGCTGGTGGTGGTGATGGAGGTGAATTCATCGTCATCGACTGATTGACGGTACGGTCTAGTAGTGGCTGGACTTACGGTCCTTCGCCGAATCCGAATCCCGAAATGCCTTTTCCGTTGGTACGCGAGAAGGCATCCCGCGGTGTGTCTGTTTCGTCTGCGTGTCTCTCGGTGTCTGTGTTTTGTGCACGTGTGTGTGTGTGTGTGTGTGTATGTTGATGTGTAAAAATCTGTAAATGTATCAGCTATACGATCGAGATCGAGAAGTTCGAGGGGGGAAAACAGAGACAGAAAGTAACAGATTTAGGGCATTGTCGCCGCCGGACGCCATTTTTGTTAATTAGTCACAATCAACAACACTCAGTTTCAGTTCCTTATCAAACCAGAGAAGACGAGGAGAAATGTAATAAAGGGAGGTGTATGTTATGAATGCTACTAGGAGCACAAAGGGTTGTAGTTTCGTTTCTCCATTTTTTAGGGTTCATTTTAAAATGGATTCTTCTTGGCGTAATCGAGGAAGTAATTAGCGGAAATACAAAGGACAAAGTACGAGTATCTCGATAAGTAGCTACCATTTATCGGTGTTTGTTGGTGCAGAGAAAGAATGAGAGAGAGAGAGAGCAGGTCGTGTGTGATGCTGTAAATAGACATAGGCAGGTGTATTTTTGTTTCTCACCCCCCCCCCCCCCCCCCCATTCGGTGGTAGTGTAGTATCAAGTAGTACACCGTTACAGTACTAATGATGAATGAAGCGTGGATCGGTAGCTAGTGTATCGAGTGCAGAGATCTGGATCTAGTACAGTAAGTGTAAGTTAATTGGGCAAAGATGAGGGCTCCTGCAGCTCCTCGTGCAGCTCCATTGTACAGTAAACCAAATTTTCCCGTTTTGTTTACAATAAACAATCGTCTCGTCTTTGTTAGTGCGACTTAAAACAGAAAAACAGAGTAAGGGGAGCGTAAAAAAGGAAGAACAGAAAATAATGCAAAACAAGAAACACAATAAACATCATCAATGTGCAATTTTCATAAACAAATATCGGTGTTCGGGTCGGGTGTGTGTGTTACAAATTCGCTTTTTCGCGGGTTATTTGCGGGTTTTCGGAAACAACAAGCCAGCAGAATGGTTCCAGCGGCAAATGTGGTCTCGAGTCGTGTGCTGCGGATATTATTTATGCATTTATGAAATTTATGGACCTCGGTGTGTGTGTGTGTGTGTGTACGCTGAGTATTTATGATAATTTGTTTAATTTAAGCGCAGCGCACCCCCTTTTCTGTGGCCACGACGCAGGCTGCACCTAAATTTGCACCGCGGTTAGTCCTTGCGAAACTGTACTCACTGACTCCTGGGCCTGGACCTGGTCCTGGCCCTCGCTCTGGCCTCTGGCTCGTGTGGTCAACCGAGAACGGAGAGACAGCATGCTACACAGTCGATTCCATAAATTTGTGGTATTTATTGGAACTCCAGTGGCCAAGGACTAAAGACCGAACAAGGACCATGGGTTCGGTCACCCCTTCGGTCGTACAGTCACCTCCCAGGTTAGGGGCCAGCGGCCACAAAGACAGAATGGCTAGCAACAGCAAGGTAGGGGATGAGTAATATGTAAAGTAATTAAATGATGACCATAATAATGCGACCAAAGCCATTTGAAAACTTTCACCGTCCAACCACGTCCGTGCCTTTGTCCTTCCTCTCTTCTGTGGCCCCGTGGTCCTTGCGCCCTTTGAAAGTAGCCTCAGCAATCAGACGACGTTAGTGTGCTTCGGTCGTGTGCCGACCGAAGACCGAATCCGGGACGTCGGTCAATCTGCTTCTGCTGACCACAAGGATGAATCCATCAAAGGACGATCCCTTTGGGCTGATCCTGGTTCGGTCACACGGCAAGGAAGGACGATGCCCTATTAATGATGTCCTCGTTAAGCCATCGACTGTGGGAAAGGGGTGACTGAGCAGAGGTTAGTGATTTCCTGTCCATGAACCGGACCGGACCAGAGTGCAACTTATTGAACTGCGTAGCGTTGAACTTCACCCCAGCCCCTCTGTTTTGCGTTGGAAAATTGGAATTAAATTTGTGGAAAATGATAAATGCCCAATGCACCAGCCCGGGATACCCGGGATTATCCGCTACTGATTGCAAGCAATAAGTTTCGTTTGCGAGAAAAACCTTTTTGACTTATTAACGATTAATTGGTCACCATTGGGAGCTAAAGGTCGCGTGTAAATCAATCTCGTGTTAATGCACGCACGGGAATCGCGGGAATGAAAATGATTCCGAAAAGCTCGATACCGTCGCCGCCAGAAGCGTTATTAGATTAGCTCGTGGAAAGGCTCGTGGAAAACTGAAACTGTCGTTCGGTTAAAGGTTGGAGCGCGATGAGCGGCGATTCAATTAGTCACAAACAAATTGAACGTTAGTGTCACATTAGTGCTTCGTTCGGTTCGTTCGTTCGGTTCGTCGTGAATTATAAATGGACGAGCCACGTCAGCGTCACGTCGCGTTCCAGGTTTTTTTTTTTTCATTAAACCGTCGATTCCGTTTGGTGTGGTTTAATATCGAAAATCAACATCAACAGCAGCATACACACACAGCGCGAGTGATAGTAGCACTCTTCCTACAAGGTATCGATATCCTTCATAACGGAAGCACCCTGGACTGGCCCGGCCTTGTTCTGGTCCTGTCCTTTCGGTTGCCACTGGAGGAATATAATTTGTATTCATTCCGTTAGCGAGTAAACTGATACATCCGACCAACATCATTATCCTGATCATCCTCATCATCATCATCATCATCACCACCACCACCATCCGTCTTTGTGCCGTTTGGTGACACTTTGCTGTGGAGCCCGGGGAACGCGACGCGGTGTTCCAGCGTATCCGCTTCCACTCCAACGCGTCGCCATCCGTCGGGATTCCAGTGCTTGTTTCGAATTCCATCACTGTGCTTCGCTGACACCACGGGCAGTGGGAGGGGAGGATGGATAAAGTTAAAAATGTATTTTTTTAATGGATTGGATGATGATTTAATTTTATTAAATTTGTTCGAAGTTAATTGATTTTGATGGGAATTGTGGGTTGTGGTGGCGCTTTGGGGAAACGGGGAAGGGGGTTCTGATGTGCTGATGTTTGATTTATGATGGAAGTCAGAAGTGATGGAAGGTGGGGTGTAATGGGACCGAGCGGAGGTGATGGAATGCGCTGAAGGTGACATGGAAAGTGATTGGATGAAAATCAACCTAGCGATGGCGTTTGCGAGGTGTTTGCTGGAGGTGATCATCTGATAGGACAAGTTTGGCACTTTTTAGACGGTTAATCGACTTTACCAACGGGGAAATGATTTTATTTTTTAACTTTTGTAAGGAGATTGTAACGAAAATTTGTGTTCAAACATTTAATTAATGTTTTATTTAAGAGAAATTTATTTGACGAAACCATCATATGCCATTTTTCTTTTGCGATATGGTTTTTTTAGTTGGATTTTTTATGAAAATGAGTAGTAATAGATGCACAGAACCTTCTGTTTTAAGGTAATTGTTAAAAACCCAAGCTATTCCTGTGTGAAAAGTTTACATGTATTTTAAAAACAAAATATATGTCATGAACTCGATGGTGCTAGCTAATAAATAATGTACAGATTAAGTGTTTATTTTTTCCAGAAATACTCTCGCTATTTAATGTTTCGATAAGCCATGACTATGGAAATGTAAGTTTAGTGAAAACTGCTTTAAAAATCGAGATACATCTATCCGTGAACTCTTTCTTTATTAATTTTGTTTCGCCAAATAAGTTACTTAAGCTATTCAGGATGAAATACAAATCAGAGAAATACAAGTCATGAAAATTCCAATCCTCAGTCTCAACCTTCATTGAAAGCTCATTTATAGCGAATCGAATGAAGTCGGTTCAAAATGTTACCTAAAAATGCTTTATTTTCTCAAACATTATTTTATTATTTATTTTCTCAAACATTATTTTTTGAACTTCGTACACATTCCACGTAAATTCCATGCTGTAAAAGATAAATATTAGATGATGGAGCTACAATTGAACATTACCCGAAAGCAATGTCCATCCGCAACAACCATAAATGATTATGGACGAAAATTATGCCATGTTGTATATTTTTTAGAAAAGCTTTCGCACAGCGTACTACTGTTCTTTTAAGAAGCGATTATCTCGCAAAACAATTTCCCCGCATCTCAAGAGCATCTGCTGCGCCCACAGTACTCGGAAGCGCCGCAATGTAGGTTACAGCCGCACCCGGCTACAGCGCTGTAAGCTGTCATGTTTATCCGTGCTGCAGGATGAGGAATGAGTATTCGCAAAATTTGTAAAATACTTTACATCGAACCGGAAAATTTACATAAAATTGTTTACCAACTTCAGTGGCATCTTTAAAATACCATCAGGACTGGGCTGGTCGAGCGCCATTGCCACGGCCCTTGACGTTCGCTCATCGTCGTCGTCATCGCGTTGTTGGTGAAAAATTATCCCACCACCGGCTGACGGACTGCCTAACTGACGCGACTCCAGTTCGGGTTCGGTTTGGTTTTGCTGAAGAATGAATTAAAACATCCGCATCCCATTGCAAAACCGCACTCGCGCTCGCACCCGGAACGACCGGAACGAGGCAAACAATGTGTAGTGCCTCCTTCCGCCCGCGTTGCTGGTTGTAATTAATTCGCGCTGCTCGATAAGAAGAATGCGGATAGATGCGGGTTGGCAGCGAAAAAGCAAAAAAAAAAAGACGAAACTGGAAGTTCCTTAGACGTCACAGAATTCCGTTGGCCATTCGGCGGTTCCCGACCGCCGTACAAGCCCGGTAATAAAGCAAAACACTACAAACTCGCGCTGCAGAAGATGAGTTACTGAAACAAGACGCCAGCCAGGCCTAGAGTGTCCTTCTAGAGGTCCGTTTGGCTGCCGGTAACATAATTGAGCCTAATTTCACAAAAACTTCTCCACCATTTTGTACTCTGGCAAACACAAGACCGTACGCACCAAACTGATGCCGGTCGCCTACCGGGAAGGGGGGGTCTATTGTGTGCTTGTGTAATTTATCCAGCCATCGGCCTTCGGGAATCCACGGCCACGAGCTGTACCAAATCCTACTTGTCCGTTTCTCCGAGGTACTCCGAGTAAGCAGCAAATCCACAGAATCGGTATGATACCATATCAGAGGTGCGCAGGTCGAGGGGCAGGGACGTTCGGTGTAATAAATTATCATTTAAATCACTTTGAAATTTATCTTTTAACACTTACACACCCCGGGAGCGGAGGTAGGAGTAGGAGCTGGAGCTCTAGCGAGCGAGCGAGTGAAAAACTAAATCCTCCTCGATGTCTAATAACTTTGCTTCAGCCTTCACCGGTGTGCTGGAGTTGCAGGAATTCGGATGTAAGGTGGCTAACGGGAGGTGGGAAGGGGGGGTTATAAAAGATACTAATTTCCGAAGCCATAAGGACTCTCGTCTCTTTCTCTCTCTCTCTCTGTCGCTTCTGGTAGCTCCCGGAGAAGAAGCTTAAGGTATTTACAAGGCGGCTACAATGAAGCACAAAACAGTGTCAGGGAGTACATTGAGACTGGCCGAGACTGGCAGAATTCAGCAAAAACCGACAACACCGGTACCTTCCACTGTCTACACGAACCGACAAACGACAACGAAGGTCCCAGGCAACTCCTCGTCCCCTGTACCGACGACGGCGACGACGACGACAACGACGAGTGGCGTGAATCCATTTTTATGCAAATAATAAATTATACCCGAGCACAATTAATTTAATATTTAACGTGATAGGCAACAAACAATATCCCCCCATACCCTCCCGTTTGTACTCGACAGCACATTCCAGATCTTATCCCTTTGGGTTCCAGGTTGAACACAGATGGTTAGTGCGTTGCTCCTTCCTCCAAGAAATCCCGAGGTCCACAGTATGTCCTGCTACAAGAAAAGGGATTTACCCCCTTGAAACCAAGTCCAAGCGTTAGTTGCTAACGTAGTAGCCACAGCAGCAGCAGCAGCAGCAGCAACAATGGATGTTGCCTCAGTTACAGCAATGGCGGTAGGCCATGAAGCGAAGCCTCGCTCCGGTTTCTTTGGCGCTCGGTTATAGCCTTCACTTGCACGACGTTTCTTGGTCGTCCAATTCAACTTGGAATAAGGGATTATAGTAATCAGTTCACTTCAGTTCTGCAACCGAGGGCGCGCATTGGGTGATGATAAAATGGAAAATTATGTTATCATGATGGATATCCTCCGTAGCCGTAGAGGACGGAATCCCTCAAAATCGCCCAGAAGCATCCCTATCATGCCTTCCAAGATTAATATCCTGCCCAACTGCAGGGCTGGATTTCGAGCGCGAACTATGCACACACACACACACACACTAACAGCTCCTTGTGAGATGATTTTCACAATTTTTCCCATCAGCATCTACGAGAGATTATACAGGACAGGTGCCGACAGTCTTATGAACTGGGGAAAGTTGTGCCAGCTTATTATTGTGGGAATCGCTCCCCCATTCGGAAAAGGGGTTCTTCGAGTATCTAGCTCGGAAGAGAGACAAGGATAGAGTGACTACCTTGGAAGATGGCGAAACGAAACCGTCCGGGGTTGTTATAATTTGCATCCCGGGCTTTCTTCGCTGTTTACCAGTTTGCCGCATTGGAACGCCCTCGACCACGGTATTCGGGCGGCTGAGGCGCATCATTCTTGTCCTCCTCACTCAACAGCAGCAGCAGCAGCAGCAGCGGACACCGGATTCACTTCGCTTCACTCGTGCTGCGTCTGCTGCTGCTGCTGCTGCTACTGATGTTGCGTCTGTATTCCTTCCATTTATGCTGAGAAGAAGGACCTCCTCCTCCTTCTGCGGCCAATTTTGAGCCGGCAAAGTTTTATCCTCGACGCTCGACGATTTCCCGTTCCACCGCCCGGCCCCGGCCAGTTCCTTTACTCACTCGATCTTTCTTCAATTATACCCCTTTTAACGCGCGCACCCAAACCCACCTCCCCGGGACTTCCCGAGCCTTTTGGAGGACCCGGTCGCGATGTGCTGGTATCGGGTACACCATCAAGCAAGACTTTCTGGCAAGTAATAATAATGTAAATTTGTAGAAAATGAAGACGTTCTCGGCACAATAATAAACTTAGGGCCACCGCGGAAGCCGCGCTACCAGCGAAACGAAGCGATGCGGCGGCGGCCACTTTTGGAGCAAAAGTTGAATCCCCAGAGCGCAGCAGCGGCAGCAGCAGCAGTAGAGAGTAATCACATCTTTGAACTGCTAGGCAGCTACGTGGGGAGTAGAGGAGCAGAAGCAAACTTTCCTTTCCCTAAAAGCAGGGGAACCATCGTGATGATCGCGAACCCCACTGGCACCGGTACGGGGTGCTGGGCGCTCTTGACGGTTTCGGAGACGGCTCGTTAAGTGAAAACGCGGCGAAAAGTTTCGTCCCATAAAAAGCCACAGCAGCAGCAGCAGCAGCAGGCCAGGTTGCGTGCAACCATTGTTCCGGTTCCGGACTTGCGACTCAACCGATGATAGTGTCGGGGACAGCAGTCTGTGGCAAACCAAAGCGACGTTATGTTACGGAAGTGACGACGACGGCGACGAAGACGACGCACAATGTCATTAGCAAGAGCAGCACCAGCAGCAGCACCAAAAGAAGAAGCTGGAAGATCATGCAATCGCGAATGCGGTTGCTTTCGAGGCCAATCTGTTTGATGCCTCCCACCCGGAATGACACGTTTTGTTGAAGTGGAAAATCCCGGGGCAAAAAACAGCGCCTCAAAAGGGCGCTTTGGCCGGAGAAAATGGAGTGGAAATCTTCTGTTTCTGTCTCCGCGATGCGATTACCCCGCACGCTGACAAAGAGCATAAACAGGGTAGCAGTAACCAGTAACCGGACAGAAGAATCAAAAGGACATTTTGTGACCATCCCCGGACTCGAGGCCCAGTCGTCGCAATTAGGCAAAAAGAAAAGGGTTTTCGCGTTTTGTGCTGCTCCTAAAATTGATAACTTAATCGACTGCCCGGGATCCTGGGCCTAGCATCGAATATTCATACACCAGCGTCCCAAAATGGCGCCCAAACAGTCCTGCATCGCAGCATCGGATCGAGTTATCAAATTGGACTCCTTCATTCGATATCGTAAAAATGCGAATATCAATCTCCTGAACGTGTCGTCTTCAATCATGCGCTCGCTGGGAACCAATCAAATTTTGCAGCACAGTCCTTCGCGTGCGGTGGACATACATTTTATGCTTCTGTCCCTTTATTTGTGTCCTGTCCTGAGCTGGGCTGCTTATTTATTTACCGAGCCAAAGGCACGATTTGAAGTCGAATTATGAACCCCCGGAGCACGGCAATCCTTTACCGTAACCTCTTGGTGCGGTCCGATGGTGCCGATGGTGCGCGATGCCCATCAATCGTTTTGACACGATTTCAATTTATCGAAAATGCGATGGCGGCCCACCAAAGGGCACACATACACACACACGCGCTCGCTCGCTCTGTGACGGATGCATAATTCATTTCGCACAAATCGACGGTTTTGTGGCGGCGAAGAAGGCGTCGACGAAGCGCGACGAGTCGAAGAGAAAGAAGAGGCTGTGACGATGACGACGACGACGACGACGACGACCATCTTCGGCTTCATTTTTATGGCACTGGAGGGAGGATATGAAGCGTCCCTGAAGCTGAACTGTCCCCTGCCAATCATTGGGAGTGTATCGGTCGTCGGACTCACGCCCTACGCTCTCGACGCATCAAACACAAGCCCAACAGGGACAAGTGAAACCCTTTTTTTTTTGCTTACTTGCTTGCTTTTTTAACCAGATGGATGACAGTTTGTTGGTTTGGGATGGTCGCGTGATCCTTTGGCCACGACGTCTTGGCCGCGACGTCTTCTTCCTTCCAATGGCCGCTTACCGTCAGAGTCTTCCCACAGGAACGGACGATCCATGGGAGGGAGGGTGGGGAAGCCGTTTCCATAAAGATATTGCTTCCTCGTCTTGAAATCAAGCAATCAACCAGTGTAGCAACAGCATCGAGGGGTAAGATCCCGCGCGGAAGGGGTAAGGATCAGGTTGTGACAGGAAGATGGTTTTGCGGTCAATCGGTTTCCGGTTCCAGGCACCGGGCACCGGGCACCGGGCACGGTTCGGTGATGCGACGGATCAAACCCAGCGGAATTATGAATATTAAATGGAGATGAAGACCTGCAGCAACAGCAACAGAAGCAGCAGCAGCATCAACCTGTATGTTGCCGCTATTCGATTTTTCACATTTACCTGCTTGACACGAGCGGACGTGGTGTGGTGTGGCCAATGCGGCGGTTGAATATGTTTATTCGAATAAAGATAATAAAAAAAACACACACACACACAGACGAAGACGCTTTTCCACGAGATATGGCGCACGTGAACGGGGATGGTGGTCTCGGACACATCTTGACAGTTTATTGCTTCGAGCGCACGTTGCCGTTTGCGGAAGTCGTCGTCGAGATATCGAATCGTGCCGCCTGTCCATGTGTCCCGGCGATACGCTAGCATCGTCTTGGTCGTCCGCCGGGGGAAATAGGGAAATGGGGCGAAAGGATACAAAGGAAAGCCAATGTCCTGGGCGGCAGCAGTGGACGCCACAACTTACTGGCAGGATCATCAAACAAAACTCGACCGCGTTGGTGGAAAATGCGAATGTAACGCGGGATGACTTATGTACGTTTTTCACTTTTGCTGCGTAAAGTGTATTCCCTGCGTGTTGCGTTGCGTTGTGTGTGGAAATCATTTTCAGACATGTGGAAATGTAGATTAGCTCACTTATGTAATGGATTTTGAATTGAATTTTACGTTCCTAAAGGTTATTGTTCGAGCTTCAGCTCAAATGGTATTTTCCTTTTAGATACTATCACAATTGTGAGGCTTTTGTGGGGAAATCTTTGCATTTTATAAAGACTGCAAAATCTAATTTCCAGAAGAAGAGTCCTGTTCGCAAATGATTCCAAAACATTCTTTGAGATATTAAGAATGTATCTAAATCTAAATTTCTATCTAATAACAAATACTCCATTTTTTTGAGTGGAAGTGTTTAGTCGAAGGATTTGCTATTGGAACTGCTTATTACTTTGTTATTGTGTAGTTGATTATTCCACAGTTGTTTATAAAGATGATTATGATCGTTTGATAAGTAAGCTGATTTACACTAGTATTTTAATTCCTTTACTATTTCTGTTTGTATGAAACTCACTAAGTAGCCATTCCTCACTAATTAGCCGTGAATCTTACTAAGTAGCCAAACATTAATTTGTTAGAATTTCTTTAACAATGGTCATGGCCTCTTATTGTGTGCAATTCTTTCTGAGCAATTCTTTGTGTGCAATTCTTTGGATCAGATGTATAAAAATTAATTTGTTTGACTTTCTGCATTCAATCCAGATGGTATCGAATCAAAACACGCATCAGCAAACGAGGAGCACACCTTGAATACCAGAATGTACTTGGTGATTTCTTACATTCCAAAAATATGCACATCAGTTATGAGATTTTTTTAATGGTAAACATTCGCGACTCCCCGAACTCCTCAACGGAATACGGCCAGCGATGAGTTTAAAGCTATTCTGAATTATTCCCCAAAAAAAAAAAACTCCCCCACCTCGGCGTATCCTCGGTGGAAGGTGTGTTAAACATTCATATCTGCATATATGCGTGTAAAATGGTGGCCAGCAACGACTCCCGACGCCAGCCAGCTGCGCGATGGGCAGGACAAAAATATTGCAAACAACGCACTGCCATTGCCATCATCCGCGCGAGAAAATTGAAAACCGTGCCATGGGAAAACGATCCGCTGGCTCTCTTTCGACAGCTGGCTGGGAGGCGGGTGTGGGGTAGTTTTCAATCGGAAAATTCAGTCCACAAGAGGGTGAATTGTAACCAGAAGAGAGCAGGGGGAAAAAAATGCAGAACAAAAACAAATCATTCGATTGGTTTTTTGGGGATGCCTGGCAGCCAGACGGAGGCAGCGCGTCCGGTCGGATTCGGATTGCTTCTGTACCAGTCCGGTCCCGGTGGGGCCAGCTCATATCGGAAATTGGAGAGTTTTGGTTCGGGGGGCCACATATGCGCGCGTCCCAAAACGATCGACCAAACAATCGACGCCGAAAGCGGAGACGAATAAATTGGTTTATAGTTATTGCCACGCAGGGCATTGGCCATTTGCTTTTTTGCCGACGACGACGACGATAACAAGGACGACGACGACGACGTCGCGAAACGCACAAACGCGCGAAACCCAGTGGCGACAAAAAATCCTCTCGGAAAACGGAAAATCGTTTAGAAAATTGAAAGCATGGGAACCATATCGCCTGCCTGCTACGACCCCGGGACGACGACGCACCGGGGAAACCGGACTACTACGGATATGCTGAACGTTTTATGTATTCCGGTAGCGTCCGCGGACTGCTTCGATGGTACGGTTGTTGTGGTGCCCGATAATCACGCTGCGAGCCCATTCCCGGTTCCAGATGCTGCTGCTGCTGCCGGTGAAAAACCCGGCAGCAGGTGTCCGTAGCAATGAAAACAAAGTGCACATTTTGGAAATATTGGTACAAATGGGAATGTTGCTGCTGCTGCTGCTGGTGGTCGCTCGGTGCAATAAAAATCAATTACCGATCGGTTCCAATCCGGTGCCGCGACTGTGACTTTGGTCGCTGCATTGGATTGGAGTGTTGGAAAATGGTGTTGGAATGTTGGTGTTTTGGGGAGTTTTTTTTAGTAGAAAAAACGGTCGCCAAGTTGCCTGAGTTTGAGCTGCTGGTTTCAAGCATCTTTATCTTCGATTCCAAACGTTCGCGCGTATGGTGTATCGATGACAAATTAGATTCCCTCATCCCTTAACTATATCTTCCGGTTCCGGGGCGAGTGACGAACGAACACACACACACCCCGTAACAGGCCATTTACGCACAGATTGGGTCCATCATAGGGTCTGGTTTGTGATGGAGGAGGAAGCGATTCCGGGGGCGACCAACTCCATGACTATCAGTACTCTGTGTGTGAAAATACTGGGAAGTCGAAGGGCAAGAGGTGCATTGAGGTGCTCCATCCGCCCTCCGTGGCCTGCTAAGTATGTTCGGCGCGTACCATCACAGATAGAATTATGTTTACTCCAGTTTTATTCCGATATTCCTCCTTTCTATTAGATAAAGTTGTTATGCAAATTACTTTCGCAACGAGTTCGCATCATACAGGTCCCTGTTTGTGTGTCACACCATGCCCTTCACCCCTCACCCAAGCGCCATGTGTCCCTGTTGCCCAAAGGTCTTCGCTACCTCCAAGTAACAACGGCAGCACAACGGTGCCTCGTCGTTCGGAACGGATCGGCGGCATCCAGCGCAAGTGTCAACCATCCCGAAGTGGTGGGAAAAGTGTTGATTTCACTTTAACTTTAATTCAAAAATACCCTCCCGGATGGCGGGGACCCGGGAGTAAGCGACTCGAGAGTATCCAAACTCGTCTTACTTTCGCCGAGGACAACGGCTACGGAGACGTCGCCGGCATCCCATCGCTACGACGGTTGGTTGTTGGTGCGCGAAAAAAAAGGTCACCCATTGAGCGGTGGTTGTAAATTGATGAGGAGACAATATTATGCAAATTTCATTCCAATTGATGTAAAAATAAAGTTGCGAAGAAAATTGTTTTAGCGAGCGCAGCATCTTGGGCGCGCGCGTGGAAGACCATTTTTTCGGTGGGGTGAATAACATTTTGGCACATCATTCCCATCAGTGGGAGGAGCCGCCGTTCTCGAGGTAATGTTAAAATCATTTGTTGCGAGCCGATTGTTTAGCGACTGGCTGGTGGCTCCGGTAGTCGTATAATTTACGGTCCATTTGGATAAATCAAGGAAATATAGCTTGAAGTGTTTTCTTTTTACGAAGCAAGATAAATCAGGAACGGATTGACAGCTGTATAACTACTTTGATATAAAATTGAGTATATTGAGTAGGACAATGAAACTGAATGGATTATCAAACAATACTCATATTGAGAATGTAGAGATTTGCCAGGTGATGTCGCAAGGACGTAGCAATTGGCACTAAATGTAAATCGAAGCTAGTTGTAAAAGGTAATGGGTATGGTTCGACAAACAGGAGACAGCAAGCAGCGGTATGATGTACGGATTTAATAACATTTAAATGATAAACATGTAAAATTGAACATATGAAACACGATCTTGATGACATGAGGCAGTGATCAGTAGTTAAATCAAAAGTCTAACAAATAGTCGCTTGGATACAAAGAATTTATTATTCTGCCATGAATATCCAACATAATGCAAAAATGCATAATTCAACATAAAATCATTCTGCATTGAAGTAGGTATGTAACTGCAAACAAAAATTATCCACCCTGACGTTTTGGCTGATTTTGAATAGAGAACCTCAGTCAAAAAAAAGTTATATATTATTTGCTTCTGTTTTTATTTTGCTTCAGTTTACTTTTTATATTTTCCACAAAATACTCACTAGAAAAAAGTACTATTAAAACAACCCATGAAATAAAAAAGAGACAAAATTTGAATGGTAACGAAAGATAGGTATAGAAGAAACTTGAATTCAAAGAAAAAAAAGAATTCTGTAAAAAATTCGGAAAGTAATTCTATTACTTTTTATGCAAAAAAATCTGCGCCATTCCGAGCAGCCATCCAGTAGTTCTCCAGAATATGGCGGTCAAACACATGTTAGCGAATATGTTTTTCAGAAAACCCATTTTCCGCCTCCCCCACCCTCAACAAACCCCAAAAAACGGTAATTTCAAACTTCAAACGTAGCTTCACGACCCCGTTGCCTAGATGGCGCAAGTGTAGTATTTGCATCTCACTCTTTCCTAGCAGAGAGAACGAGAAAGAAGTATAACACTAGCGTCCTCTAGAGGTAAACGCGCAAAGCACCACTATCTTTACCGAGCGAGAATTTGTTTTTGAAGCGAGGAGCGTTGTTTTGTTAATTACAGTCGTTTTTATCAACAAAAGAAGGCTTTTGATATCTTTTGATAACGCTCCAAGCGACAGCACGGAGAAAAACTAGTTTTCAAAAAGAGAATTGCTCAATTCTCTGGAATTTGACCAAAAATTCTCCCTTTTTCGTTCTCAGCTTTCTCGTGACCGTCTAGTGGCGCTGTTCTAGATGCTCCGTTATATGGCCTCTTATGTTGCTCTTAAAAAGCCAAACGGGCGAATCGTCAAACACCGGTGCAAAACAAAAACACGTGCTTGTGCTTAAAAAATACTTTTGACCGAAAATCTGCTTAAAAAAGAGTTTCAATTCAATTAATAAGGAATTGTATCGCGGAACAACGATGGCAACGAGTTTAGCAGCACAATTGCAGCGTTTGGCGGCACCGCAGACATCGATTCTTGCCGATGTCCGCAAGAAACCGTCGATCTTGTTCGATGCGAAAGAGGCGGCCGGCAAAGATCGGGAAGTGATCTTCGATATCGGTGTGAGCGGTCTGGACGAGCTAATCCAGCTGAATGGAGCATTCGCCCAGTTCGAGGAGACGCTGTTCGCCAAAAACTCCATGGATTTGCAGCGATCCATCGAGAACAAGGAGCTGAACGAGAAGCTGAACCAAAACATCCGGAAGTTCTTCTACCACCTATCGCCCTACTTTATGCTCCAACCAGCGCACAAGTGCCTGGAGTGGCTGATTCGCCGTTTCGACATCTACGAGTACAATAAGCCGGATTTTGTGAATCTGATACTTCCGTACCACGAAACGCGGATCTTTGTCCGGTGCGTGCAGACGATGCGCTTTACCGAGACAGAATCGTACGCTTTTCTTCTGGGTGTTCGCAAGTCGGGAGTGCCGTTGTCGAAGCGCACCATCATCGATCATGCGATGCGCCATCCGACGTTCCTGAAAACGATCGGTACCTTCACGATGCGTGCCGCGGAAGAGCTGGGCAATAAGGCGAACGCGCTGCAAGCCCTTTTCGCCTTCTACTGCACCACCGTACTGGGAGTGCTTGATAACGTGGATTCCGTCACAGAAAAGTACGTCGTGTCGTTGCTACAGGCACTCGGAAAAGGGCTTACCTCTAGCGCAGTGGATTACACGGCGGCTTCCTTCATGATCATCGGCCAGATGGTGACAAAGACGAGCCTGTTGAAGGAAACGGTGGAGTACATCATTCGGAAGCTGTGCCAACTGCAACATCCAGCTCTGACGACGGATGCGACGATGCTACTCGCGTTGATCTTCAAAACGCAGCACGAACAGCTTGGCAATCTGTCCGACACGCTGATCGAGACGATCGTCTCCTCCAAGTGGCTAACGACGGCCATGAGTGAGATAAAGACGGACGGCATTTGTATTATCGTGTTCTACCGGAAGGTACTGGAGAAGTGTCTCCATCATATATGCAAGACCGGCAAGTCGGTGCAGGTGTACGGGCGCTACTGTGAACAGCTGCTGCTGGAGATCCTACTAACGGACGCCGAAGCGGAAAACATCATACAGTGAGTTTTGGATCGATGGCGTTCCGATCCGACGACCGTTTTATCTCACGGTTTCTCTTGTTACAGATGCGTCCTCGATTCCTACTTCCTGGCGGACAGTCCAGCCAAGAAGCAAACGGCGGACGATACGCTCGACGTGAGCACGATCAATCTGGACAGTGATGATGAGGATTTTGTGGTGAAGGATAAGAAGGTCACGCAGTGGTACTCGGATTTCCTTAAGAGCTTCGAGCGCCAATATCCAACACCCTTCGATAAGGTCGTCAAACGGGTCATGAAGGGACAGGATCATTTTTCGCACAAAAAACGCAATGCTTTACGGAACGTCCTAGGTTGGTTCTTTGCGTTGGTGATATCATAACGTTCGCATCTGATTAATCACCGCTTCCTTTCGTTTCATAGGTTTTCTGCTTCAAGCTTCGTACGATCAAGGAGAGGCTGATCTGTTCGAGAATCTGTTCCACTACGAAGCCGAACGCCGGTTGAACGCGGTGAAGTATATGATTAAAAATTTGGAGGCACTGAAGCAAAAAACTGGTGGCCGGATCGATCTGCTTCGCGATAGTGTACTGGAAAGGTTGAGCGATGATAGTAGTGAGGTGGTTGGTACAGTGTTGCAGCTCAGCGGGAAGCAACTGCTGGAGTTGATCGATGTAGAACGTTTTGTAACAAAGTTGCATCACATCACGCTACGCTGTGTGACCGATTCGAAGCGCTGGAGACCGGTCGCAAGCCGTGTGATCGAATTGCTAACGGATCGTCAAGTGTACGAACGGGTGGACAAGAATCGTATCGTCATCATTCTGTACCCTTTGCTCTTCCCGCTGGGCGATGCAGTGGAGGGTAAGGAAACCTCTACCCAGCTGCTGGCCACCAAGTTCGCGAAACAATACCTGGTACCAGAGTTTTACGCTACGGAGCAAAATTGCGACACAATTCTGTGCGCTCTAAAGGATGCGGGACAATGCTCAAGTGCGATACAAGTGGCCTTCAACATTAATCTACTGTCCGCTGCTCTACCGACGCCTTGTACAGTTGAACAAGCGGATCATGTACTCAGCTATGCGTTCGCATTGCTTAAGAACAATCGCTTCCAGCAGGTTCCGTCATCCGATATGAAATGTCTGACTAGGAACCAGCTTCCGATGGATCTATGTATCGTACCGATTCGGTACATCGTTGAGCGTGTTACGTTCGAATCCGTCGGGATTGTCGATCTGGAACACCAGAGCACCGCACTTCGGCTACAGCTGCGTATCTTGAGTCAGCTGGTGAACCTGTACTGTAAGATCGATCCAAAACACCATACCATCCGTGCGGTCGTCGGTGATCTGCTGAAATCCACACTGCAACACCTCTACCCCGAGCTGCCAGAACGCGTCGAGTTCCTGTCGCACTTTTTGGCGATCCATCTGCTCGATGCAGGTGCGTTCAGCGAGGGGGACGCCAACTTTACGATCGAAGCGGAATTTCAAATACGCACGCTGCGCATACTGAACCTGATGCTAGAACAGATGAGCGATACGGGACCAACGATCACGGACACAACGTTCACAAACATATTGCTAGCGCTTACGGCCGAATCAGCGATTGTGCGCAAATGTGCACTGACGATGATCGAACACGCTGTCCGTAGTGCCGATCGCAATGGGCTATCGAAAGCCCACAATGAATTCCTGAGCCGGTTGCTGAAACGTCGCGAAGAGTTGCTGATGGATGGTGAGCAGCTGTCGTTGATAATGTTTACGATTTTCTCGTCCAGCGATAGCAAACAGTTCAAGCCGGTCCTGGCTGGTCTTACGCAACGTACGGTCGACCCGGAAATGCCAGGTTACGTTGTGCGCGGTGTGATGGACTTCCTGAAACTGCTAGACGATTCCTCCGTATTCATTACGGCCGCCCGTAAAGCGGTAACCATACTGGAGACTGTGAATGCCGATCCTCAACGGCTGACCATTGATCCGCATGATTCGGTCTTCCTTCAACTGTTCATTGCCCGCTTCAATTCCGAAATGACCGAATTGATCGTGCGGAATGACTTCTGTAAGCGGTTTGTGTTGCTAGCGCTCGAGAGCCATAAACCGTTGGTAGGGCCAACGTTCCGAAAGCACTACACACCATCGATCATGCTGATCGAGGCACTTGCCGAGGAGATGTTCGAAACGCTCCCCAAACCGTTTGCTGGACAGGTGTTGCAGCATATTGTTGAAGCGGCCACACTATCGGACCATCCCGAGACGAATGCCGCCACGACGAAACTGTTTAAAAATGCGACGATCGATGCCAGTCTGCTGGTCGTACTGATCGATGCAATGATCAGTAAACCTGGTGAGGCGGCACCGAAAACACCGTCCAGGAAATCGGTACTTCGTGTTGCACCTTCGGAGCGCATCTTGTCGACGCTGGAGTGGAAACGAGGCGTAACGCTGCTCGAGCATCTGCAGAACAAGAAAAAGCTGGACAATCCCCAGCTACTGGTGCCGAAGCTGTTCGAGTGTCTAAAGTTCTGTCTGGAGTTTGAGGAGCAATCATCGGTCGAGTACGTGAAGCAGATTGTCCTTTCCCTGTTGCATCATTGTACGCTGAAGGTGGAACAGTTGACAACCGGTGCCAAGGGACAGTCGTCGGTGGCACCATTCGGTATCGGGAATGCCGTGCTGAAAGTGGAATTGATTGTACAGTGTATTCGCGGCACTCAGAACCCTCAGACGCACCATCATGCATTGCTGCTGTTGGCGCACGTGGCACGGTATGTACCGGAACAGGTGTTGCACAACATGATGGAGATCTTTACGTTCGTTGGCTCATCGATCGTACGGCAGGATAATGCGTACAGCTTCCAGATTATTGCGAAGATCATCGAAACCATCATACCGACCATCGCCCAAGGTGGCAGCACCGAGCAGGTGATTCCGATTTTGAAAATCTTCTCCGACATCATCCTGGATGTGCCCGAACACCGGCGGATACTGTTGTACGTGAAGCTCTTGCAAACGCTCGGTGCCAGCCAGTTCCTGTGGGTTTTCCTCGGTGTGCTGATTGAGTCAGACGTGATGAAGGGAGGCCGAAAGGCGGAGTTACGTTCTCAGCAGGCCTCGAAATCCCGGCTCGATGCCGAACTGTCCGGGAATGAACTATCGAAGCGGATGGAGATAGCTTTACAGATAGCGCGCGAGTTCGAACCGACGGTCATCATCGAAACGTGCACGAATTTGATCCAATACCTCCGTGAGCTGCCAATGGAAATGGTTGATCGCCGAAAGGATGATCCGCATGAACCGATGGAAGTGGACAGTGCGAGCGAAAGTGTGATCTTTAACGTAAAGACACACACGGCACGGCATCTGAAGCACTTTAACTACTCGCTGGTGCAGTTCGTCGGTGGACTCATCTCGTCCGTGTACGTCATCAATAAGATAGCGCAGCTAAACGATGAGCAAACGCTGGGCATGAAAAAGTACTACCAACAGCTGATCGTTGGTATACTGACGTACGTTAATGCGGTCTCCAAGACGATCGACAAGGTAAAGGCAGAAAGTGTGGACGAAAAGATTCCTACGTACTGGCGAGCGATGCTAAACAATTGCTATGACATTCTCGAGGGCACGATCTCGCTGCTGTCAGCGGAAACGCTGATCATCGTCGTGCATGGGTTGCTCAAGCATCGTTTCCTGATGGTGCGCCGTAAGGTGATCGAACTGCTCAACAACAAGCTGCAGTACAAGCAGGATTACTTCAACGATACGCATCAGGCGGGTTTGCTGAAGCTACTCGACCCCCTGATGGAGCTGGTGAAGGGTGTGCACGATGAAACGTCGGTGGTAGGGACGACCTTCGAGAAGATGGTGATTGTACAGCTATGCTACATCTCACTGCGCCATCTCTCCAAGATACTGACGCAGCATGCGACGAAGAAGGTACAATCGATACTGGGCGATCTCGTCGAGGAGCTGCACGGCTATAAGAAGAACCCGAACCCACAGATACTGGCTTCGCTGATCCTGTGCATCGGTGAGCTGTGTAGCAATCTGGGGCCGCACTCGATCAACTTCCTGCCTCGCTTCATGCCAATGGTACAGAAATTCCTAAATGCACAGCTACAATCCGAAGAACCGTTCGATATGCTAACGATGAGCATTGTGCTGCTGACGGTGAAGATCGTCGATACACTGTCACGGTTCCTTTCGCCTTACCTGCGCTCGATGTTGGTCGGGTTGGCAAAGTTGTACGCGCTACTGGAGAGACGCAATGATGCCCGGTTGGCAAACATTAACTCACGGTTGGTGCTGATCTGGGACAATCTGGCAACGACAATCGAACCGCGCGTACTGATACCGGCCATCGAAGCCACTTACCATGACCTTATCGAAGAAGGTGAGCTGGAAGCTATTGGACCACTGATGCGCCTGTTGTCCACTTCGTTCGGTAAGCTACAGTCGGCTGATTTTGCTGCGATTCGAAGCGAGCTCTCGG
>NC_064874.1:82516152-82521152 GCF_943734745.1 Anopheles darlingi | reverse complement strand
CGCCAGACAGGATTGAATGTTCAATCTGTTTAAGCTCGTCGTGGAAAGTCACGTGCAAGTCGAATAGCCCGAAAGTCCAGAACTGACGACCGAATAAAACCCTCGTCACGGTTGAGGTCGTAATATCGAAACTGGCAGCCGGATTGTAGCACGTTGGATTCCTGCATGGCGCATGACCACTCGAAAGGGACGGAGGGAACCATGATCTTCGATAACATTCCGCCATCCACCATCGGGCCACAGGATTTCCATCCAACCTGCCGCCAGTAGCCCGTCCCCGTGCTGGTTGATCGTAGCAATCAATCGGTCAATTCGAAATGGTTCCACGACCACCAGCACCTTGGATGCAGCTCCCTCAAATCGAGTGCCAACTTGCGAGTTCCTTGGCGCAGTTTGCTGCTTGCTTCACCGATGAAGCTTTTCGGAACGCATGACAAGCCGTGGCCTTCCGTACGACCGCCCTCCCCTCCTTTTCCTTCCTTGAAAGCAAGGTTGTTTTGCGATAAAACTGCGCTAGCGCTAGCGCTTCTGCTGCCGGCAATGGCGAACCATTACGTACATCCGGGGCCAGGGAATGGTGCCACTGCCGTGGCCGTGGTGCAGTGCCACAGGTTTACGTCTCTAGTTTTGTGTTCGAAATTCTGGAACCTCTCTCCTTTTTTTTTTGTTTTTTTTTTGTTTTTTTTTTTGATACTTGTGTTGGGTGTTTTGCGATGCCTCCGTCACCTTCGTCGACTCCGTTGTGGCTTCGGTCCCGCCCTAGGAACCATTCCTCTGGTTCCACGTCTGACCCACTCCGGGAAGCCACTCGCTCCACTCGGTGGGGCTTCGCTGGGCTCGACTTTGATTAATGACTTTCCAGTGGATTAGTAGTAGCCGACGGCCCTGGACGGTCCGGGAGTTCTCCAAACGGGGTTCTCCAAGTGATGTCAAGAGCAGAGGAAAGGAAGGGAGGAAAGGATTTGTTCCGTTTGCTTCACTCCGTTGCATTGCACGCCACCGAATCCTTCTCTACTACTACTGCTGCTGCTGCTATATGTGTGAGACTTACTGGCTCACAGCCATTGTACCCTCAGCGTAATGTAATGGCATCGACAAAGTACTCGTTCAGTTTGAGCGTTATTTTTTTTTTTTTACCGGGAGCTAAGCGCGCCAAACGTGCTACATAAGTTGATCATAGTTTTGCTCCCGGTCACCAACGGTGCCGAAGCGGTGGGGGGAAGAGAAGGACCCCATGATGGCCCTTCGTGTGTGTGTCTGCTTGGCCTAGATGCTTTGTGGTGGGAATCGTGCCCGTCGTGTTTTTTACAATCGACCGGAAGTAACGCAAAAGCAACTCGAGGTACGTAGCGAGGACGTCCCTATACCTTACCTTACCTCCACTCCGACAAGGTCATCCGGCGATAGTTACGTGCATTAATTGCTACCGATTGCCTTCGAGGAGGTGGGATCGGGAGGGAACAGGGCGCCATGGCCGATGGCACAAGGGGCCACCCACAAGGAACACACACTTAACGCCCTCGAATCCGTACAAACATCACACGCTACCGCACGCCAAGTGTGCTGTACTTCATTGTTTGAAGCACAAATAGAAGAGCGGAGAGCGAGCAAAAAACAAAATCAGACTTTAAAACATTGCACCACAGCTAGGAACGAACGAGTGGGCTACTCTTCTTATCTGTGATCCCGCGATGGCGATGATGATGATGATGATGATAGACAGCTGCGGCGTGTAGTAGGTAATTAATTTTATTCGAAGCAGCAGTGTACTCGGTCCTGCTGCGAATACAGGAAGGATCTGGCTGGTTTGTTTACAATGCTAGTTACACTCGTGCTAGTGCTCGTGCGAACCGCAACTTCAAATGCTTCAGAACTACATCAAGAAGTCATTAGAAAGTTCATTAGTGCGCTGATGACCGCGGTCTATAGCACCGCGAGTCACCGAGGACACCGGGACCGCCTTTCACACATCCAATCTCGCGGTTGATGGCATAACAACCCCGATCGGGGGGAGAATCGGTCGGTGCGGTTACCGAGAGTCGTCCTGCAGCTTCGTCGTCGTCGTCGTCGTCGTCGTCGAGCTGTCCGAAGGACTAACTTTCCTGTGCCTTGTAGGCTGCACTACAAACTGATTTATAGTCTCTTGCGAGAAACCCCCTCCCAAACCACATGAATCACGCCCATTGACCATTGAGCATCGATCATAGCGGGGGCGGGTTGGCCCTTGGGGGGCACGGACGCGGGCTCTCTATAAAGTTTGGATACTCCAAGGACCGCTCGAAAATCGGCAACTCTTCCTCAATCATCCGGAACCCACACTCCGGAACCGATTGACCGAAATCGACCGCCAATAGGGGCTGGCATAGTTATGCTACTAATTAAAGTTGAATCCTGTTTACGGTGCGCAAACCTCAGACAGGCCAACTTTCGGACAGGCCTTTGGCGCACGAAGGCGAAGGATGTGGAGGGCGGTGGGCTGACGGGGTGCGGCGGGGAACGTTAAAATTTTAATTGAAATTCAACAATTTCACTAATCGAACGAGTAATGTTGCGGTGCAAGAATGTTACGCGGGTGTTTGGCTTTGAGAGCTGAAGTTTGCCCCAAACAGTGGCATTCGTTAATTAATTTGGTATTTTCCCGACCTTCGCTAATCATTTCTGAGATACACGTTGAAGGCGCCTAGACCTTGATGGTCTGCAGAACGGGAAAAAAGCTTTAAATGCAACATTCACTGCAGTTTAATGTACAGAGCTATATGTTCGTTTTTCCTTTAATTTTTTCGGATAGTAGTAGATGTTAATCCATGAGCATCCTTAAAATTTTCTCGATTGATTTCTACTATGTGCTATGTATTTATAGCACTATTCACTGTAAACTCCGGGATGATTTCGAGGAATTACAGGCAAGCGATAAGAGTAAGCTAGACGAGGGTTTGTATTATGGTTTGCCGATGGTGGAATGGTCAGAACCTTGCTTGACGTCAACATTTCTCTATCCTAGCAAAATAATGCGTCCGTGATAAAAATGATTTCAATTTATGTTGAGCATTTTCATTCATTAAAAAGGTCAAACAAACAGTGCTAGTGCAATGAAAGTAATGTTGAACCAATTTTCCGATTCAGAGTTTTTACTTGTTCAATGCATGGATTGAGGTTTAAATCCATTACATTAAATTCGGTCAATCGAAATGTTAACTACAAGAGAGGTGCTCCAAAAATCCTTCACCCCTCCCTTGCATATTAATGAAGGAAACGGAAAAATGAAGGTAAAACATGAAAAGAACTTTCATATTTTAACAAGCTTTCCCACCGAACATCAGACTACCGCCTCGATGGAGCCGAGAAGGCTTCAAAAATGGTTTGATCTCCCTGCACCAAGACCGTGTAAGTGTTCCTGCATTTACCCGCAAAGAGCTACAAGAGCTGTGGTGCATCAAAAACTCGTGGAAAACTCGGGGAAAACTCGGGGAAAACTCTGGGAATACTCGGGAAAAACATGACCACCAAAAAAAAAAACAACAACGAAAAAAAGAAAAACCGTATGTGTATTGGGGGACTCCCGTTTGGCAACAACACACGTCGCTGTCGATGGTTTACGACAGTTTCGTGTATCCATTATATAGACTCCAAACTCCGGCTCCTCCGGCCGACGACTGGCGCGACTCTGACTCTGGCTGCTTCGTTGCAACGGGAAAGACTCCCGAGGAAAGGAAATTGTATCCTAGGCCACAAAGTTGTAGCCACCCGGCGGGAGTGCAGCACCTGCAGCACTCACACGCCGTACCGCAGTCGAAGTACATCAACTACTACTACTACACTCGGCGGTGGTGAGTGCTTTACCCCCCCCCCCCCCCCCCGCTTTTGATAGGTGGTCCCAGGCACGAAACCAATTTTTGTTCCCGGTTCACATTTGATGTATCGATGGTTGTTGGCCGGTTCCAGTACGGTTGAAAGTCGTTGTCCCACTTCTGGTTCTGGGACCACTGGCTTAACACCGAACGGTGAACTTTCGCGTCCAAAACAGTGGCCACAGCAACAGCAGCAGCAGCAACAACAGCATCAGCAGATGCCGAGAGAGAGAGAAGCAAATAGTGCTTACCACCTTCCACCGGCGGAACTAATTCTCGAGAACGGTTCCCCGGTCGCCCGGTTCCAATGGTCCAAAGGTGGGGTGAGCGAAACTCAACCTTTCGCCGACTGTCGCGCTGGACGACGTCGAGGACGAGCTGCTCACGCTCTGCAGCTCAAGTTTCGTTTCCACAGGTGTGGTGGCAGTAGTAGGAACGGAGCAGAGCTCCTTGCCCCCAAAAGTCCCAAAGTAATGTAATGACTGAATGAAAATGAAAACTCTCCACGCGTTGCCGCGTTCCCTGCTCGCCGCCATCCTCATGCCACGAACGGCAACTGACGAACAAAGGATCTTTCGCGTGGAACGACCGACGACGACGAGGAAGGTTCCGCGAAAGAACGTAAAGACCGCGCTGCAGAATCGCAGAATGCACATCGGGTGGGCAGATCTCGTCTTCCGGTTTCGTTTGGTCCTTCCTCCTGCGGCTTCGAGGGACGCGAGGCGCGAAGTCAAGAATCTGATATCGCATCCACGGGACACCCACGGGAAGGGTTTTTTGGAGGGGCCCAGGGCGAGGTTGCCTCCGGTTACCTCCACGGAACTTTCCCAAAGTTATTTTTAATTTGGACCAAAGGGCGAAAAGGGACTGCCAGTGTGGTGTCACCGTTCGTCGTAACTCTCCTCGGGGGCTCCTCGGGGTGTCCAGAATTGTGGGAAGGAGGAAGAAAGATGAGATCGTCAGAGGAGGGATTAAAAGTTCGCGAACGTTTTGCGCGTTGCACTGGTTTTTGGGGCTCTGGCTTTTGGTTTTTGCGGGGCGGACGAAACCGATCTCATGGAACCGATCAACCGACGGTTTGCGGTTTTGTCAACGCTTGTCTGACCCTCAGGTGCATCGTCAGGTGCGGACCGAAAGAGGTCTCATCAAAGC
>NC_064874.1:82508652-82511152 GCF_943734745.1 Anopheles darlingi | reverse complement strand
TAGCAGTAGCGCCATTTTAACATTCATTCATTTATTACCACAGCTGTGGCCACTGTTTCTGGGGCCGGTGGGCCCATCGTTGGCCTTCTCTCTCACTCTGTGTGTGTGCGCCTGTATGTGTGTTGAGCTGGGTCGAGCCGCCGCCGCCGTAACACTGCCTGCCAACGACTCATTTCATTAAAAAGAAACGGACCAATTCCCGGGACATCCCGGGGATGGACTTTTTGTCCGGGCATGCATTTTTTTTTTTGGTTTTGGTTTTTGGTTTCGGTTCAGTAGAAGTAGGGAGTTCTGCCTCTGGAATCCATCCCATTGAAAAAGAGGGGAAACTGGTGGCGGGGCGGGGAAAACTTATGGCCACTGCAGTAAATTACGGTCCATCCCCTGGTCCATCCCGAGCTGGCCTCGACGCTCCGGATCGGTCGTAGTGCTACCGAGGAGGATCGGTCGTTTGTCGAATGTGTGTTGGCCGAACTGCATTCATTACATTCCCGGTCCTGGAACCCGGACCCCCGTCTCCGGTCCCGAAATTCTTTGTGCCCCTTCGGAGCACCCTTTCCACCATTTGCACGGGAACTGCATGTCTTCGTGCATGGTTGCACCCGTGAGGAAAGGGAATGGAATCCGATCGGACTTGCGCAATGCTGAAGCCAGATGAAGCCAGTCATCTCGTTGCCACCAGGTCCCTGGGATCGGAATATAAAAAGATGGCAAATTTACGATGGCCACCACCAGCACCACCGGGACTGCATCCCGAGCAGCATCGTTTGCGATGAAATAGTTTCAATTTTTGCAAACAAACAAACCAACAAAAAAAAAACCAAAAAACCAACGCCGCTTTTCGCCGACTGTAATCTAGCTTTTTTGGCAACCGACACCCCTTCGGTGTTCGAGAGGCATTGGCGGCATCCTTTCGGTTGTTGGCCGTGGTACCTCGTGGCGTTGTTTGTATACCGCGCGTTGCCAACGTGGATGCGCACCATCGGTTGAGGTCCAGAGCCCAGGGTCCAGGTTGGTGCATCCGGTGAACAGGACTCGCAATATTTGCGATTGCCCTAACGTCAGCTGCTAACTCGACTCGACTCTCGACGGTTACTCGACGACGACGTGCTGTTTGAGGCCTCTAGCACTGTGTGTGTGTGTGCGTGCCGTGATCTCGCTAATGCTGATAGAGAGTGAGCGAGCGCCAAACGGGGAACTAATCTTGGCAAATTGTTTGGCAGCCTCCTTCCCCTCCCGAGGGGTGGAAAAGCATATTTTCGGCCTGTGTGCCGATGCTGATGGCGCCGATGCGCCGCCGCGCAATATGCCGCCGATTATTAATCGTCGGAAAGTTGGCCAGCAGCGCAGCGGCGACTAGAGCGTTTCATATCCATTTGGCATCGCGCTTCACGCGCCACAGAGCGCTGGTGTGCATTCTTCGAGCCCATTTGCTGGTCCGTTACGTTGGTTGGTTGGTTGGTTGTGTGGAATTTGAAGATTGTTTTTCCTGAGTTGCTGGCGGGGTCCGTTGTTGCAAATCTCGCACCCGTTTTTCCGGCAGATTTCCATGCGGCCGCCGCCGCCTCGCCGGGCACCCACTTTATGGGGATTACTACTTTCGTTTCCTTTTTGGGGCGAATTCAATTTATAAGTTTGCTGCTGCCAGAAAGCAGCGCGTCGCAGGACGATTGTAACCGTTCGATATGATGGGCACCACCTCCGGAGAGAGAGAGAGAGCGCATCATGGGGACCGGAAGGAACCAGCACTTCTCTTCTTCTTCTTCTTCTTCTCCTCCTTTGCTGTGTCCTCTTGCTCTGCGCGCGATCTTTTGTTTGTCTTCTATTCATTCGACCTTTCCTTGGCGCGACTTTCAAACGCGCGCGCGAAGCAACTGCGTTAACTAACTCAACGCGCTTCCTCTTCCGTCGTCACGTCTCTTCTCATGCTTTTTCCCCGTTCTTACCGTTCGTTTCAGTGAGTTCCGGAAAAACTATGGAACGTCTGCCAGCACAGCGACGGCCTCGAGCCTCGAACCGGGTTCGGCGAACCAGCAGCAGCAGCAGCAGCAGCAGCAACAACCACAACCACACCAGCTGCAGCAGCAACGGTCCATCATCTATTGCGTGCACGGGCAGCTGGCCGACTCCTGCTGCGAACTGGCGAACGAGCTCAGCATCCGGAAGATTGACTGTAAGAGCCACTACCGCCAAGAAGTGCGAAGAATGCTGACTTTTCCCCTTTTGCTGCCGTTTTGCGCTGTGTCGGATATTGTGTGTCTGTTTGCCGATTCGCGCTGGCCATTGTTTTGTTCTGTCTCTCTCTTTCCATGCTGTGTTCAGCGTTCTCGATGGCTTATGAGCGGCGATATCAAGAAGTGTTGGTGGAGTTGACCTATTTGCGCAAAAAGATTTTTTTCTGCGAGCTGGGATACGATTTGCAGCAGAATTGCATTAAAGGGTTTGCTGTCCCTAGAAGCGTCTTCATTGCAGCTTGGTGCACTCTTAGCATTTTCCCGAG
>NC_064874.1:82478652-82501152 GCF_943734745.1 Anopheles darlingi | reverse complement strand
TCATTCATTCTCGCTCCGTTCCGTTTCCGTTTCTCTCTCTTCATTTTCATTTTCTTCCTTTTCTCGCAGGTTCTCATGGAGGGCACCCCGAAGTATCTCGATTACACCGAAGTTATGCAAACGTTCCTGCAGATCGAGGGCGTCGTGCGGGTACACAATCTGCGCATTTGGGCGCTGAGCATCAACAAGATAGCGCTCGCTGCTCATTTGGCCGTCGGTAAGAAGGGGTTTGTCGGATGGAGACGCCTGGTTGTTAGCGCACCCCCCACCCCCCCTCTCCCTTTGTCCCGTATCCCTTATCTACTCGAAACCACTGGAGAGCCACCAACGGGTTTTGCGTATCGTATAGGGGGAGAGAACGTTTCAAGTTCCTGTTTCTTTGTACAGGCGCGGTCGCATCACGCACACGCATCCATTGTCGCTTCATTAGGTGGTTTCATCCACTTCACATCCCCTAGCAGAGAAGGGTGCTAGTTGCGTTGAGGTTCTTCCTTTCTGCTTCACACACACACACACAGGATTATTGGATCGTTTTATTAGTGATTCATGAATTTCTTTTCGGTAATTGGTTCCCAGGGAACTCAGCTCAGAAGGATTGTTTTTGTTTCGCTTTCACCCTTCTTTCAAAACAGTCTTCTACCAGGACATTCATAAACAAATGTAAAATACTGTCGGTTGTACTTCCAACTCGTGACACTACCTGGTGATTTTTTGGATCAATTTTTACGAACCACGATGGGGAGTGCAAGCAGAAAAATTCCAAGAAAAAAAAGGAAAAATTCCGTTCTTTAATTGTAAACAAACAAGCGGCAGCCATCGTGTGTGTATGTGAGCGTGTGTGTGTGTGTGTGTGCAGCGTCGGTATCAACTCCAACTATCCCACCGGTGTGAAGTCACCGGCTTTATTGACTGACTTGCGGCCGACCTTCTGACATTCTGTTCTCCGTCTTCTGTTCACCCCCCTCCACCGGTTTTTTTTTTTCAGAACCGAACACCAACACCGAGCTGGTGCTCCGGCAGGCAACGCAGACGGTTCACGCCAAGTATCGCTTTTTCGAAACCACGCTCCAGATCGAAGAGTTCCAGCCCGATATGGAAGATTGCAATCAGTGTACGAATCCAATTTAGGGTTACCAGGTACCCGAGGGCCGAGGATGGTCCGTGTATGTGTGTGTGAGTGTGTGTGGTTTGCGGTAAAATAAAGCCAACTAAAACCTATCAGATGAAAATTGCGTTCTCCTCCTGGGCTGGATCCCCAATAAATTCGACGATCGGCCAGGACGTGCGACGTGGTGTGACGACGGTTCCTCCGGACCGCTCCAATCGGAAATCGGTTCCGGAATGTCCGAAAAACAAATCGCCTCCAACGGGGTGGGGTGGACAGCTGGGGTAGCACCGGTTATTTAAATGGTATCCCCGGGAAGCCCACGACTACCGGACGGAACATCGACCTGATGGTAAATGAACTCGCTGCCGTTACTTCGAACTCGGCCTCGGTCGGCGGTCCTTTCTCGGTAAAAGGATAAATTATGGAAAAATAATCATAAACTTGTTTGTATTCAGATTGAACTATATGTTGAAAGAAAATGTCGTATTCAGATTTCCCGTTGTAATTTCCCGGAAAAAGCAACGGCCGGGGCCGAGCGGACTAAAAAGGAAAACGATTCCGAGGAAAAAGGGGTTCGTGTTTTGAGTGACAAACCCTCCGGATTCCGGGACGTCCGGCGGCGGTGAAGTTTGATCTCGGTCGCGGTCAACCGTTTGTTTGCGACAGGCCCTGCCATGGACGTTCTCGCTAGTGAAGGCATCTCGCCGCCGGCGCGCGGCGGCTGCTACGTCCCGGAACAAAAGGTTCTACCGTCAGGCCGCAAAAGACCACTTTCGTCTCTCTCGGTCGGCATCGGAATGCAGCAGCAGTAGCAGCAGCAGCAGCAGCAGCAGCAACCGTAAGAAGAAGTTTGCAGCAGCGAAGCCGCTTGAATATTTATAATGTCTGGAGCGGATGAATGAATGATTCGGATGACGGAGCGGCTGTCCGGCCTTTTGCCAGCCTAATTGGTAATGCGCGCGGAAGTTTGCGGTGATGGCGGTTTTGCGGGGCAGGCGTTCGTCCTTTTTCGGTATTCAACGCAGTCGCAACGGGTCGTCCGGGCGTCTGGCCGATACGCTTTGCTCATTTCTCAATCTGAATGATTAATTCCGTCTATTAGTTCCGGGGGCTTGTGCTGACTCGGCTCGGCCCGTGACCCGCAGTGACTTCTGCAGGAGTCAGTCCGGTTCAAGTCCGACTGTCCGGCCGTCCGTCTGTCTGTTCTGGCTCCTCGGAACCTCGGATGCGATCAGCCGCGGTCAATCTGTTTCGAGCGAACATGGAATGAATGGAGAATGATCCGTGTCTTTGGCGCTTATCTTTGGCCAGAGCCCCTTTCCCTCTGGACCTTCTCCCTTTCCCGGCCACTACCGGCTGTCGGTCGGTCGGTTGTGAGAGCTAATGGGCAAGTAGTTATGTTCAATTCACTTTCGCGCCAAAGTTTGGACCGTATCCCCGGCGCTCGGTCCTTTTTGTGTTTTGTGTTCCGGTTTTTTGTTTGTTTTTTTTTTCTGTTGGAATTCATTCTGTTGGTTCCGGCGATGGGTTCATCTCTGGGCGCGCTGGCCGTTATCGGCGTATTATGTTCTGCGCTAAAGCGTTTGTTTTTTTGCCATAAAGAATGCCATAATGTGGCGCATAATGTGGAACGGATTGCTCGCTGACCGGGGCCAACCGTTCTTTGGGCAAAGCGATGGCAAAGAGAAAAAGCGTGCACGGAACAGCGGAAAGGCATTTTTAATTGTTTCTGCTTGAGTTATCTACTACCACCACCATCATCACCACCACCACCACCACCGCTACTACCACCACCATCTGATCGCTAGAATGGCCTTCGAAGAGCTTGCTGACCAGCTTGGCAAATTGGTAGTCAAGAGCCATTTCGCGTCTTCGCGTAGAAATCTTTCCATCATTTCCATGCTTTCCCCAAAACCGAATACAAGGATGGAGCGGATTTATGTTGCGTCTTGTCTTCGGAAAACCGTTTCCTCATCACGGAGTGACCTTCCTTGTGTATGTGTGCGTGCGTGTGCTGACAAGACACAAAGCAGTATCATGCATCATCATGGCAACCAATCCGCTCAACTCTCGGAATGCGGCTCCATTGAAGCATGCTCGGTGGCTCGGGTGCTCAGCATCAACATCATGCAGCATCGCTATTTAACATGATTGAAACCAGGGAATTGGAAGCAGCAATGTGAACGGAACCAGTGGCCGTCTCGGCCGTTGATGTTGTTGCGAAATAAACAAAGATGCTGCTGCTGCTGCCGCCGCCGCTTCCTTAGCTCTTCCGATTCTTGGCATTCCCGGGGAACTGCATCTTCCAAGGAAGCGATCGAAGTAGACGACGAGCAGCATGATTTCGAGGCTGCGAGGATGCGATAAAATCACTTATCACCGTTGTCAGTCACGTGCCGGAGCGTTATCACGTTCACGCCGTCCTCGCTCGAACACTCCGCGGAGGACGCGAGGAAATTGATTCGATTCCTGATAGCGCGACATTCCCGTTCCCGAGATTAGTGATGGTCCTGCCCTGGTGGTCGCGGGTGGTCCGTGGCAGGCAAGCAGGCAGGCAGGCAGGTCCGTCGATTTGTTTTCCGATTCCGATTCCAGTCCCCGTGCGACGGATCGTTGCCGTTCCGCGTTTCCGGCACGTCCTGGCACGCCGGAATCAAACCGACCTCAAAGGACTCTGCGTACTGTGGATTGAAGGGGGCTTTGGCGAGGGGACGAACTTTGGTCTCCATTTCAACCGGCAAGGGAGGGAGAAGGTTGCCTTAGGGAATTTCAAGTGTGTGTGTGTGTGCTTGAAACACCCACAACCCAGCCCAAATCGAAGAAGATACACGTCCAGGTGTGTGTGTGGGTACATGTGGGTCGTTTGGTGTCGCTGGAACCGTTTCCCTGCTTCCCCTTATCTTTCCTTTCCTTCTGTGAAGCATATCGGATCGGAACTGGAATGTGTGTGTATGAGTGTGTGTGTCGGGGGTTTGGAGAGTTTGCTGAGAAGTAATTCAATTTCGGTTCGAATACAATCGATCTAACACGAAGGCGAAACGTTCCCACACGTCGTGTGTATGTGTGTGTGTGTGTGTATGCAAAGCAAGGAGCTGGCTACCATCAATTACCTCTGTGCCTGAACTCCTCTTCCCGGGAGGGGCCGAGAACCGATCAAAAGTTGCCCTGGTATCAAAAGTTGGTATCTTCACTCCAATCCGGAACCACACTAACACACACACACACACACACACCCAGGCACGCATGCTAGGGCCACGTGCAAATACTCGCTCATTCGTGATTGTCTAATAAGGTTAAACACTAATTGCCGGCTTCTCTCGGCGTCCTTCGCCGAAGCACTCGTCTCTCGTTAAATGCTCCGCTGCTCTTGGCAAAGCACGCCCCACCAAACACGTGCCCGATCGCTGTGTGTGTGTGTGTGTGTGTGTGTGCATGCCGTGGCTCTTGTGTCACGCTGGAAATGTTGCAAAAGCAACAGCACGGTTTATGCTAAGGTGGTGGTCCCGACGACGACGACGACGACGATGAAGACGGACAGCAACAACTAATTGAAGGAAACAAAACAACAACAGCGCCAACAACAATGTTGCTGGTCCTCACGATCCTGTAGCCGCTGGCTGGAGTTTCCACGTGCGCTCGGTGCGCGTATCGGTGGCGTAAGCTTAGGGAAGGAAGCAGCTTACGCCCAGGGATGGGCATAGTTTTTGGGGAAGTCGCGTTACCACGGCGTTGAAGTACAGCGTTTGGTGAAACATGGCGAGCATTGGCAGCGACCAGCGCAAAGGGTGGCCTATAATGCTGTGTGTTGGAGAAGTTTGACGACGAGGAGTAGCAGGTAGCTTGTGTCTTAATGAAACGATAGTGAAACAGAGTGTTGTGCGCGGAAAACTGCGCCAGCTTCCTGGCCACGCGGGGGTATTGGGCGTGGGGCGCCTCGACAGCAAGGGCCTTAATCTTGGCCGAAACATGTCTTTGCACTCGGTTTGGAGTAGCCGGGTTCATAATCGTTGGAGAAGCATGGCGTTGAAATACACTTGTTGTTAGTCCGCCTGGTTTGCTGTAGGGAGTGCTGTTCTTGTTAAGGTTGAAATGTATTTTTTATAGAAGTAATTAACACAAACAGCGTTAAACAATGGAATGGTTACTAGTGGTATGCTTTTAAACTGCTAATTGACGCTAATTTCGATTTTAGAAGATTTTGGAACGACATATTTCTCAAAGTATTGTTACAATCTACAAGCGCTACAATTTCGGAAATTATCATGGCGTTTATTAAATACTAGCTGATTTACTCGATTTCATGCGGATATGCGGTTTGATATTAACTTTCATTGGTTTTCTTTCATTATTTTGCTTTTTTCCCGTTTTTTCAGCACGATTGAAATTATGGATAAGGCTGCATCCGATAAATATATTTTATATTGTTTTCCACGTTTCTTTACTCACACGATGACGCTATATCATTATGCTAAATTATGTTTATCATATTTTTATAGCTAATTCGACCGTAGTTCTCTCCTAGCAATAATGATCTCTCCATTTTTCCAGATTCTTTTTTCCAACTACAGAGTGAAAATTGTCTTGCAGAAAAAAATATCTATGCTTTGCAATGGAATTCCGAATCTTACCTGCTCGAAGCTTATTCCATAAGTTAATAAAAACGATGCAACTCCAGTAATACACAGTAAGATGACTTCATTATGGACCATTTTAGTAATATAGTCACGCTTTCACCCATAAAATCAAAATGCATTATGGGATACCGAAAGGGGTTCTGAAAACTTATATTGTATTTAAGTTTAATCTAATAAAATCCATTAGTAGTTGCTCAAGTAGTTATTTGGAAGTGAACAACTACATCGCAAATCGCATCTAAACAATGGCCACAGCGAATGTTTGACACGAATTATAAAACCCAGAAATCCTTCTGACCTCTTGAGTAGATGTTGAGCATCCCAGAGTACCGCCATTGCACCATGTTTGTAGACATGGTACTCATTGAGGGCATACAGTGTTCGCTTAACTTTTGTTCACCAAAAAAAAAAAAAAAAAAAGAACCCCCTAGATTGCGCCAAAGTACCTCCAGTTGAATTATCAACACAAACGTCCTCCATCAACTTCAAAACCCGGAGAGCCGGAGACCGAGAAACGGCATCCCCATGAACGGTAACAAGCGCGCTGGCTTGTCAACCATTTTCGTCCGGTACTGCCAGTGTTCGAGGTTCTGTCTGGCGACTCGATCTCGGTCTCTCCATTCCCCGGGTTTCTAGTGTCATAAACAATATCCTATCCCGGGCCTTCTATTCTATTTTGGCCTTCCGTCGGTCCGCCTGGCAATTGGTACTCGACGTTCACCGTCGTGTTCCACACACGGACGCTGCATCCGTCGGTCTCATCCGTCTTGTCGGGCTTGTCCACCGGATTGTCCACCGTGGACAGACTGAGCCAAAAACCACACTAGGACTAACCAACCAACATGCCAAGCCATGCTGGCCTGGCATGACGAAGCTGCAATACTAGAGAGCTGGAGGACCAATTTGATTCCATTGCCACGGCACGAAGTGTGCCGTTTTGTGTATGTGTGTGTGAGTCTCGCACTTGCCCCACCTTTCAGCCGACCTGCTTCTTCAGCTTTTGGAAGGGTTTTCTCGCTTTCGTTCTCGAGTGTCGACGAACTAGGGCCAAGGAAAAGCACCGTGAGAAGTTCAAGGATAATATGAAGCACTTCCTGGATTGCACTACCATTGTGCAGAGGTATAGAGAGAGAGAAAGAGAGAGAGAGAGAGAGAGAGAGAGAGAGAGAGAGAGAGAGAGAGAGAGAGAGAGAGAGAGAGAGAGAGAGAAATAGAGGGCATGGAATGGAAAACAAAATGAAGCCCCGGTGATGAATGGCTCAAGGTTGCGGCCGAGATCCTCGACTTTTGTGCATGATAAATATGACAGCTCGTACCGGTGTGTGATGAAGGTAGACGGATAAAGGTACTTGCTTGCACTTGCTTGGCCCTTTTGGCGCATTCCAGGGCCAAAGGATCTTTCCGTAAAGCACACCAAAAAAAAAAAACAAAAACAAAAGCAACAAGAAGCCGTCACATTATTGTTGCAATCTTGGTATTGCGCTTTGATTGAAGTCCATGTGGCACATGCGGGCATGTGCCGAGATACAGATAGAAGGCGGAGGATTCAGGTACACTCGGACAACCATCACGGACCGTTCGAGGCCCATCGAGGATGTTGGTTCCCAAGTACTACCGAGGATACTGCGACGAACTGAAAAGCGAAGTACGAATTACGTTGGTCTGGATTTGGACTTTCGTTTCATTCTCAGAGACGCGCCAATTCTACGTCAGCCAATTTTGAGATTCGCGCAGCAGTTGCAGTTCGTCCAGTTCGCGTTCGCTGAATTCGAGGACTGCGCTCCGTTTTGCGAGGGTCCTTCTTGATCATGCGAGATGTTTTTCCTGCGAACCCCCTTTTAACCGTCGTACTATTCGGTGTTTATCCAGCGCTCTTCCATTCTAGATTACCCAAAGGCCCGCAGACACGCTTGTGAATTGTTCGAGTGGCAATTCGGGGTTCATGTCGTTTCGTTTTCTGTTCCCGCTACAAAACTCTTGCACCGATTTGTCCCCACAGGCCACGGGGCCTTTTTTCTCGGGGATTGCAACATACTGGCGCAAGGCGACGAGCTGATCGCCGAATGGCGAATGAAACGGGGAAGACAAAACACTAGAAAATTCCCTTGGCATCGAGGCGATGGAAAACCCGGAAATCACATTGAACGCATTTCGCAAAAGCATCCCCCCGGACGCGGAACTCGTGTCAAGCCCATCGGGAGGTACTAGCTGGCGTATGTGTAACCATTGAAACTTCCACGAACTTCACGCGCCATGCCAGAGCGACTGGCCTCAGGAACGCCTGGAAACGCCGGATGTGAGCGTGTTGGACCACCGTTTGTGTGTGTGTGTGTGTGTGCCGGTTCCGAAGGGTTTTCTTACGCTTTCCGTCGACGAATAGCGTAATAGTGTTCTACCGTTGTTGTTGTTCCTCTTCCGTCGATGACGACGACGACGACGACGACGATGACGGTGACTGACCTCGGGAGCGTTTCGTCATGTTGAGCTGGAGTCTCCGTGGTCGTGGTGGTGGCCCTGGAGCTGTTTCTCGTACGTTGTAGCGGAAATTCACTTTCCTGAAATTAGATTCCACTTCGTGTGCGCTCCATTGCACGCCATACCGTCCCCTTTACCTACCCTGCACTGCTCGCACTGGGAGGAAGGCCTAGGCTTCGGTTACTTTCCTCAAACCCCCCCCCCCCCTCCCTCAACCACTCACCCAACCTACCTGGACGGTTGTGGCGCATTTTGATAATTCATGGAGAAAATTGATTTCCCCTGTCGATGGTGTAGCATTACAAGGTACTTTTTAATTACGAGGAAACTCGCGGAAAACGACGGAAAATAAGGTGTATTTCGGACACAGGGGCCCCGGGACTCCGGAGCGACGTGCTGTGCCGGGCACATGCCGTTCCGGTGGAGTATTAGCTCCATCATTCCCTTCTCCCCATCATGAACACCTCCGATGGGCTGGTCTAACGGGTTCATTGCATCCATTAGGAAATGTGTAAAATCCCTAATACGTCGAGTGCATGCAAACTTTGGCACGATGCTGCTGCCGCTGCTGCTGTTGTGGCGTTGGTGCAGTTAGTGGTTCGTTAAGAATGAAAGGCGAGTACATTTTATCTTAAATTATTGATGCACGCCACGGAAATGGTATTCAAATGAGGTCTATTTCGAGGATGGTTCCGATCTTTTTGGTGGCGTTTAGAGAGGTCGTTTGCGAATTAGTTTTGAAACATGGTAGCTAATAATGCTGTGAGACAGAAGAAATTCTATTTTCAATAGCAACCAAAAATGAATATAAACGATCTACACTAAAATAAATCTATACTATGCACAGCGGCAGTGTAACAGTGAAAAAATCAACAGTTGCACGAACAACTCGTGTTTAAAACAAATTATGCAACAAAAACAAAGATATTTAAAAATGGAAGAGAAGAGCTCAGGAATTTACCATTGCCCTTACAGTTCTAACTTGCTTTCCATGTTCAACTAAATTCTTGTTATTTTGTTTTTGTGATGAAAAAATAAAGTCCAATTCAATTTATTGCATTCGATATGTAATGGCACAGCATAGGTTGAAATTTATGCCCATTTTAAACATTATTGTAAAGCCATTTTACATGATTATGCTGTTTTGTGTTTCTTTTGCATTGGTTCTTATTACACTTGACTTGTTATTAGTTTGTTTTGTTTACGTTAATTAGTTTGTCTATTTATCAGCTTACGCCACTTTTTATTACAACTGCCTTCGTGCTGCTCAAAGTCGTTTCTTTGCATTCATTTGCATTCCTATTATTTCTTTGCATTACAATTGCATGCAGCTAAAAATGGTTTCATTTTTGCCAATAACAAAACCTATTTAATTTATTTCTCTTATCAAGACTAACTTTGTCAACTCCTAAAAAGCATATCTATTAATAACTGGGGGGATAAAATAATCTCAATTCAGTTTTAACCTGCCAGGCATAACATACTGTATTGTCATACTATCGTTAACCATTCTTTTGCAAACATTGCCACTTAATCTCAACTGCTTCTATTGTGTAAAATGCTGTTATGCTTCTTGCTGCACCAGAAAGCATAAAGCACGATCGACATCGCGATCGGCGATCGTACTACCCCGTGACGATCATCATTGCACGCAACAGTCGCGCAACATTCCCAACCAGCTGCTGCTGCTACTGCTGCGGTGGCGCCACGAAAGTGAAAGTATATGCCGGCATACCGGCTGCTTCCCTCATCTCAATGGCGTTCCCGCGTCGTTCCATTTCAACAAACCGGGGCGCCGGCACCGAGAAACGCATGTATGCGTGTGGCAGCAAAGACGACGACGAAGACGACGACGACGACGACGACGACGGTGGAGTTGTTTTGGTTTCGACGCCGCCATCGTTACATAAACCAAACGTGGCGCTCGGATCGACTCGGAATCGAGTTCGATGGGTGGTCGATGCCTTCTTCGCGGATCGCGATCTTCAGTCGATCGTACGCCATGCTGGAACGCGGAACGTTCGGGGCGCGCTTCATCGCGCTGCTCGTGCTGCTGTTGCTCTCGTCAGCTGATCATCAACAGCTGGTGGCCGCATTTCGCAAATCATTTGAAGGTTAGTTGCCCCTTCCTCCATCTCTCAAAATGGAGGCCTTTCTAGGAAGTAGGCGAAGTACCGTTAAGCGGATTGTTGCGCGCCTCAAGGTTAACTGTGCTTTGCCCTCTCTCTTCTTTCTCTCTCTCTCTCTCTCTCTTCTCACGTCACGCTTCACTGCAGAGCTGAGTGTCCATACGATTCCCGACTCCGGATCACTGGAAGGTAAGGTTGGAAGGCGTTTGACGCTTGGTTACTGACGACTGACATAACTCACCCGGTTACACCACACCTTCGTTCGATTGTTCTTCGCCCGCTAGACTGTTCGCTTCGGCTACAGAAACTGGCCAGCGATGAACCGACGGCTGCTGCCCCCACGGAAGAGTATCCCTCGTTTTCGCGCGAGTTTGCCCACCTGGCGGCCCTGGGCTGGCGACCGGCCACCGGTAAAGGGGAGCTCGAGTGGCGCTGCAGTGGGACACTGATCGCGGAAGACTTTATCCTGACGGCCGCTCACTGCACGCAGGATGAAGGGTAAGTGGCGCCAACGTCTCCCGGTTTCGACTCCAGAGTTGAACTCCAGAGTTTTGCTGCCTTTCCTCTACTTAGTGCGGAACCGGTGGTGGTGCGACTCGGGGATCTCGACCTGTACAACCCCAAAGATGATCGCTATGTGCAGCAGATCGAAATCGCGGAGATCGTGCGTCATCCGGAGTTTAAATTCGACAGTGCGTATCATGACGTTGCGTTGCTGCGCCTCAAACAACCCGTGACGTAAGTCGACGCGCAACCAGACGCACGCCGTGGCCCACCATTAACCGGTTTCTGTGGCTCGTGCTTTCAGTGTCACCGATTTCGTTACGCCGGCCTGCCTTTACACCAACGATTCCCTGCCATTCGATCGGCTTTACGCATCCGGATGGGACTTTTGTGAGTATCGATCGTCTGTGTGTGTATTTATGGGCCCTATTGCGAGTGTCTTGTCTTGCAAACGAGACTGCCTTACTACTACCGAAAAAACTTAGCAGTCTTTTTGGGCTCTTATGAATGAACTTGTTATTTTTTACAGCCGGTTTTCAAAACAAATACTAATACTAACAAATTTTTCACCAACACCACCAAAACCCAACATCTTTCGGTCCAATGGCAACGCGACTTTCAGTCTCGTTTTCAAGACTCAGAGTCTGGTAGGTTTTGGCAACAGACTCTGAGTCTTGAAAACGAGACTGAAAATGGTATATTTTTTCGTTTTGGTCGTAGTTGCCATTGGAACGAAAGATGTTGGTTTTTGGTGGTATTGGAGACTAATTTGGTAGTATTAGTATTTGTTTTGAAATCAGGCTGTAAAAAATCACAAGTTTATTCATAAAAGCTAAACAAGACTGCTAAGTTTTTTCAGCAGTAGTAAGGCAGTCTCGTTTGCAAGACAAGACACTCGCAATAGGGCCCTATGTGACTCTTCGTGGATTTCTATTATTCGTCCTCCTTCCTATTTCGCGTAGATGCCGAAGTGTCACCACCGATCGTGACGGCGCCGCTGAATCCGATCAATCAGGATCGGTGCAAGTTTTGGTATCGCGATAACAAGGAAGCCTTCCGGCGCGGTATCAACCGGATGCAGATGTGCGCAGGGGATGAGAAGCTCAAGAGTTGTCCGAGTGATACCGGAGGACCGCTGCAGGTGCGGTTACTGTCCAGCTCTCGGTACACTCCTTTTGTGGTCGGTGTGTCGGCGTTGGGTGTGCCTTGTGGTGCCACGACGCCCGGCGTGTACGCTAAGGTGCCACATTACATCCTGTGGATTGAGGACGTCACGAAGCGAGTGTACCATCCGGCGGATTGTGTTGTGCGACACATTTCGCGGCGTGAACGTGACACTGCGCTCGTCGCAACGGAGCTTAAGGTAGGCCGACGACGGCGACGACGACGTTTCCATGGTTTAGGTCGCAGTAAGCTCCGGTGTGCCCTCGACACTAACGCCTGAATTCGGAATGGTTCGATGTAAAGCGATGCTTGTGTAGTGTTTGATTTATACAAAAAAAAAAAACGCCAACGCCTGACCAAAAGCAGAGAGTCCCTTCTCTCCTGAAGTGGCCAGCTGGACAGCTACAAATCGATTCTGATTCCCGTTAACAGATTTAATGCATTCGCTCGATCGAACTGAACGTCCGGTAGGGTTTAGAGTGTTCCTGGTAGACACTTTTCCACCGAGAGAGAGATTCAAGCACTTGAGTGCACCTTCCCCGAACGCATACAGACACACAAGTCACAGTGTTGCAGCTTTTGGCTTTCATTTCCCTTCTCCATTGCAGACACTCACCCCCGAGACGCATCTAACCGGTGTGAGGAGCACGGTACCGGCCAATCCTTTGCGTGCTAAATTGCACGTATTCAAAGAATTTAAGGTTAGTTAAACAACGACTATTTACTGGGCCAGTCTTCCGATGGCCTTCACGTTCTCCTCTACGAGCGCGTGCCACCAACGAAGCAGAAGACTAACATCGTTCGAGCATCTTTTCGACTTTTCGTTTCCTGCTTTTTTGGCTTCCCCGACGGTGGCCCCATCCTGGTCTTCCTGGTGGTGCACAATGCACACACACTCGGGCACCCTTGGCATGCTGTCTACACTCTCTGGTGCACGGACCCCCGGCCCGGAACTCGGTCCCGGAGTGCAGTGTGCGGTCGGCAAGGAGGGCGAGAACGTGGAGTGGATTTGCGGTTGCACAATTGTTGCACAGGACTACGCCCTGACGTCCGCCCGATGCGTCAAGGATGTGTAAGTGCACTAACTGCCTCCTCCGTGCTCTGTCTCTCCTTCTTCCGTTCTTTGCTGTGCGATTCCCTGGATTCCCGGGAAACGCCAGGATCCTCCGGATGAAAATGTTAACAATTTGAACTACAACCACATCTCTCTCTCTCTCTCTCCCTCCGTTCCGGGTGATCGGTTTGGCGTTGGTCCGATAAATCCTGCTGCTGCTGCTGCCGCCGGTTGCTGCTGTGTACGGAACACCAGGGAGGTCGATGTGGTGAACTATCGCAACGACTGGAAGAAGATTGCCGAGGTCATCTTCCATCCGGAGTGGGACAGGAAGACGCTCTACAACGATCTGGCACTGATTCGGCTGCAAACCGACAACCGGTGAGTTGTGAAGTTGCTATATTTATTTCCGGACCCCCCCCTTACTCGTACGCCATTGTGGTCCGGTTTCTGGGGTTGTTGTTCTGGACCAGGGACACGGACCCTGGACCCTGGACCGGTCGTGGGTTCGATTTCCGATTTAAAGCGAAAGCGGACGGACGAATAATTTATTGATGGCGATTATGGACATTGCTGGTGCTGGTGCTGGTGCTGCTCGAACGTGATTCGAGCACCGGAACATTGTTCTTGGAGCACACACACACAGCAGCAGCAGCACGGAATTCTCCTGGATTCTGGGGTGTAAATTGTACGCGATTCCCTTATTACAAATCATTCGTTAACGGAGCATTTTAGCGGAGTAATCGGAGAGGGTATTGGCGGCCATTTTGTAGGGAGGCCTTGTAGAGGACTCCTTACGCAGAGCGGGCCGAGAGTGGTGTTGCAGATTGAAAATGTAATCAACCGGTTCCGGCACCACACCACGACGATGAGAGTCGATGCTCACTGGTCCGGTCGTCGTGGCGTGAAACTAATTCGTGGAAATCTATCGTTCTTCTCGTCCCCTCGCTGGTGGTGCGTGCGATCCGCGTAGCAATCGATACGACTGGAAGGCGGTTTCGTGCGTCGGCAGTACGCACAGTGATGTCGATGATCAAAGGGATCGATACCTTTCGTTCGGCATCGGACCGTACAACCTGAACGATGATGGTGCCAAGGATGGCAACGAGGATGCTACCGAGCGGTATCTGACGGCCACGCTGCAACTCCTGGCGAACGTCAATTGCAGCGACGCGTACCAGGGGTACGGTATACTGAAGAGTGGCATCAATGAGACGCACCAATTCTGCCTCGGTTCCGGTGGTGACTCGCTGGTTCCCGGTGCCTGTGAACCCTGGAATGGTAACGAGGTGCTGGGTGAGATACGACCTGGACCTGGACCTGGAACAGCAGCCGGAGTTGGTTCACCGTTTCCCGAGGATCTCGTCGGTGTTAGTTCGTACGCACCGGAGTGTGGATTCGGTCGACGGCCACTGGTAGCGACGCGCCCCGGCGCCTACATCGGTTGGTTAAATAGTGTCGTGTACAAGACGACGGAGCTGAGCGCGGTACCGCAGGAGCTGCTGGAGAAGGAGCTCGCCCTCGATTACGTCTGCGAAGGTGAGAACCGGGATGCGGGAGTTTGCGTCCATATTGACCACTGTTCGCACCGGGCGCTCGTCACCAAGCAGCTGATCAAGCTGTGCACCAACGAGACGGCCACCATCGTGTGCTGTCCGGTGAATTCGTTCATCGCTACCGCCCATCTACCGCTGCTGACGGAGTGCGAGACGAACTATCAACGGTTTCGCAAGAAGTATGTCGAGTTTGCCGGCGCGGATGCGGGTGAGGACGGCGAGCTGATGGAAGGGGACCATCCGCATACGGCAATGATCGGCTGGAAGGTTAACAAGACGTCCTCGGCCATCGGGTGGCACTGTATCGGGACGCTCATCAACCGCAACACGGTCCTTACGACCGCCGGTTGTACCAACACCTTTCGCAGGTATGGCTTTAAGATTGCTTTCTCCTTTTTGCTACTATTGAATTCGGTTCTCGGTCGCTCCAGACGAAGCCCGGATGTGGTGAGTGTTGGCGAGACGAACGTCGACCGGATTTACGACGGAACGGCACAGATCATCCGCGTCAAGGAGACGATCCGCTATCCGAGCTACAACGCGAAGACGCACGAGTTCGACATCGCGGTACTGAAGCTGGCGTCCGATGTGCAGTAAGTGTTGGGTAAAAAGCCGTAGCTGTGTTTGGTACTAATCGGCGTGGTCTTGGGAGTTGGCATGCATGGCAATTCAATTTGCTGGTTCCCCTTTTTCCAACTTTCCAAAATGCTGTTGGATGGAATTCGAAAAGCCTGCGGCATCCTGGGGGAACACAGACAGAACGCATATCCGATACCGGTGTGGAGGGAATAGATTAGCAAATTGAGTTACCGGCACCACCAACAACGGGCGACGTAACGTTCAACAGACCAACACTAATTTGCAACACTCCCCCCCCCCGAACATTGCGCTTATCATTTCCACCATGTTGTTGTTGTTATTGCTTCTTCTCTCCTCGGTGATAGGGTCAGTGCGAACGCGGTACCGGCCTGTCTGTGGCGGGACCTCAACCGTACACCGTACTATGGCCAGGCGGTCCACTTCGACGGGCGGTCGGTGTCGGCCCGGGACCGGAATGTGGTCCACAACCGGGACTGCAAGCTGTTCACCGAGCACACGGACCTGAACGGTGATCAGATGTGTTGGCAGAGCTTCCGGTTGCGGGAGGATGGAACCGATGCACCGAGCTGTGGCCGCCGGGGCGATCCGTTTATCATGCTGCAGCGCAGCAACAACATCTACCTTCCGTTTCTGGTCGGGCTGTACAGCCACGACCGGCAGTGTGCCGGCGGTGAACCGATCGTGGCCACGCGCATCTCTTCCTACATCAATTGGATTAGTCTATACATGTAACCCCCCCCCCCCCCCCCCTTCGGATCCACGGCGGTGTGGCTGGCTGGCCGCGACGTATAATGACAGGCGGCGGTGGCGGCGGCGACGGCGGCATTTGGTTGCCGGATCGGTAATGTTTGGTTCGAACTTTCGCGAGCAGATAACGGGCGCTTCGGTTGCGCTGTTTTCCCGACATTCAGGCGAATGCGCTCCTGTGTGTGTGCGTGTGTGTGTGCGCGTGTGTATGCGTGTTGCGTGTGGATCACACCAAGTAGGTGACAATTGCATTGGAAATTGTTGGCGTTGTGTCCGTTGCATCGAGTTTCAATCATCGGCGAGAGTGATGCAGATGGCAAACCATGAAAGGAGCTTTTGTTTGGCGAATAAAATACTCATTTTATATTAAACTTTATACCTTTCCTATTGGTGGAATCATGATGCCCGGGCTTATTTCTGGGTTTTAGAACGATTTGTCTGATGATGATGACGGATGACAGATGCTATGAATGTTCAAATAGGCTGTTCAAATATGCTCGCCCAACATGATTATTTGATGTCAGATGAACAAATTTAAACCGAAAACTAATAACTTCAATGGACACCACCTGCTAGGATAGTTCAAATGTATCAAAATGGAGTTCAAATTATTTGCCGATTGATGTGGTGTGCGTAAGAGATTGATTAAAAATCATTCAACTAATAAACATCTGGCGACATGTACGAATTGCATTCATTTTTGAATTAGTAGCTTACAGAGATAAATTAGAAAAACACAGAACAGAGTTTTTCTGTTATTTTGATCATTTTTCTCCATAATCAGACTGCAAAAACACTAAACTGAAAACAACCTTCCTTCCGTAGTAGTTAAAAGGGCGTATTCATCGTTTTGAAAGCTTCCATAGAAATGCGCTCTATAATTTATTGCAGTTTAGCGTTCGCGTAGGAACTGATTTTGATAAAACTATTTTATTCCACGATCGGACATGAGAAGTACAGGAATATTTGAAATGAATACTCGACTGATGTTATATTAAACAAAATCAAAGCATCGGTTTTCGATAGAAGTGACTGATTCTGAGTCTGTTTCGAGAAAGATGTTGATTGTTTCTGAGCGCGATGATGGTTTAAACCTTTTTTTCATTGACATTTCTAGGGATTCTACATATTCTACTGCATTTTGCAGAAGCTTGAATGATCCAAGTACCCATTCGTATTATTTTTCGCCTTTCTCACGTTGACTGTTCCTTGACAACGAACTTGGAAAACATTATTGAAAATTGTGCCTTTTTAATTGTATTTTAACTTAACTTAAAAAAAATTCCAATCCATGCTTAGCTTAAAGCAATAATATCGAATAGAAATTATCTTCTAAAATTGTATCGAAAACGAAACACCAAATAAGTGTTTCTCTATAACGTTTTAGTTTCTTGTATAACGTTTTAGAGATTCCGTTAAGAGAAAACATTTGAAAATATTAATTGAATCGTATTTTTTCTTCCGTGAAAAGCACAGCAAAAGTTAAATATCCATCACCGATCCACTGGACATCAAACAACGCTCCAGCTAATTGGATTTATTTGGGCAAAAGATTACGGAACACACTTTAAACACAGCCGCGGTGCCGGCGATTCCTCGCGCCGTTGGAGGCATCCAGTTTAATCAATATGCACGGTGACACTGGTGGTGCATTAAGTACCACACCACAGACAGGATCACATTACGACTGAGTGACTTCTAATGACACTTGCCGCGATACCTACGCGGTACTCTGCTGTGGCCGGCGGGATTAAAGCTGCTTCCCTCGCCGACTGCTGCTGCTGCTGCTGCTGCTGCTGCTGCTAGAAGGATCCTCATCAAATCAGGTTTAATTTTTCGGTCGTTCCGTTTGGCCACCTTTCCGTTTCTCGGTCGAAGGGCCGGGGGCTCGTTCCTTAATGGGATAATTTAATGTCGTCGCCTAATTCATTCCACTCATTCCGCTCATTCCGCCAAGGGACTGGCCATGGAGGATGGGGATTGTCACTTGGATGCCGGTGGTGCCGAAACAAAACTCAAACGCCACGAAACGCCAACCGCCGTCGACGAGCCGTTTGGTTTCCGGTCGTTCGAAGAGAGGAATCTTAATTTATTCCGTTCGTCGCTATTCGAGATCTGAACGGTTTCTGAAGATGGGGCCATCGAGACACCGGCTCAGGTTTCCCACCGTTGGATCGAATCGCGAGGAAATCCGACGACGACAGCGTAGACCGCAACGACAGTGATGGGCTGTGGTAGCGGCGTCATCTTCGTCGTCGGCTACGATGATCCAGTATCAGAGAGCGACCTGTCTCTGGCCTTGATGGTTAATGATAGTGTTACTTTATTAACATTTCAAAGGATAATAATTGCTGGTTGAGAGCTGACTATGCCGAAGGCCCGCAAGCGGCTGCGATGCGTAATCTCATCCCCCTTCCCTTCTTCTTCTAATGTTTATTGATTGAGCCGCAGCCACGTGTGCGGCCGTCAGATGATGTGATGGAGATGGTGTCGTCGCTGGCAGCAGATCCTTTATCGTGATGGCATCGCACGAAGAATGCTCCACGGGGGAGTCGGTGTGGTGGTGGCCATTGTTTTTGCCTCTTGCGTGAGAGAGAGAGAGAGAGAGAGAGAGGAGCGGGGAGCACGAAGCATGAATAGAGATTGGGGTTGCATCCCCATATCCGATGCAACATTAATAATGATGATGATAAATTAAATTGAAGGAAATTATTCATAATTGCGATTGCGGATCGCCGCTTCCCCCCGTGGCAGGTTCCATGAGAAGATGAAGAGAGATAGAGAGAGAGAGAGAGAGAGAGAGAGAGAGAGAGAGAGGAAGGTGACAGGCGACGTGAAGAAGGCGTTGCGGAGATCTGATCAAAGCGAATTACATGATTGGCAATTAAAACCGTCCTCGTCCTTTCCCTGCCTCCGATGTTCCACCGAAACCACAAGCCATCGCGGTAGTGGTATCTTGATACGACCGTGGCCAGCCCGTGCTCGGCGGCGTGCCAGCTATCGGAAGGTGTTTAAGAGCAGAAAGGCCAGAGAGCGTCTTAAGCGTCGTGTTCGTGGCGTTCGTGGCGTTTTCTTGGTATCGATTGCCCCTCGGGGATCGATTCTCAAATATCGGCCAACAGGAATCGGCCAGGACGAAAGTAAGCGTCAGTCAGGAGAGGAAGGACGGTATCCTTCTTCGTTCCATCGTTTTATTGCTGCTCCGATGATTTCTGCTACTGCTCCTGTCCTGGATGCTGGAGTCTGCTGGAGTGTCTCGAGAAGCACACCTTGGCTGAAAGTAGGTCAAATCGGCGAAGGGACGAGGCGGAACAGGGTGTTCGGTGTTCTTCTGCAAATCACTTCCAACGCTCTTCGCTCATGCATTATGGACCGAAAACAAAACAAAAAAGTGCAACTTCAATGCGGCCAGAGCTGCATTAAAGCTTCGGTCGCATGGAAAGCCAGCAGTCGCGTGTTGCGTGAAGGATCTATTTATGTTCGATTATTCTGAGTATTGATTACATCTAGCGGCTCGATGGTGCGTTGGCCGATTCCTGGTAGCAGGATTAATTTAACGATGAAGCGATGAGGTGGCCGTTGCGTACCAGCGTAGAACCTGTTCCGGGAATCCTTCGGAACGGAGGCGTTAAAATCCGCCATCATCGGGATTTCGCATTAACAATCCTGGTCGATGGTAGATTGATTAAATTCCACCACAATTAATTGCATTCGCTGCAATCCCGTAGTGGTTGCAACATTGTTGCTGGCTGAGTAAACTATCTGCATCTGCAAACAATTGATTAATACAATATCTGGATACAGCGTTGATATTCCTTTGTTCATTTCCGACGGCAATGATGCAACCTTCAAACAATTGTCTCAAGGAATCTGATCCAAGATGGCTTCCCTGTAACCTGTAGCGTCAACCATCGTTAGACAGACAGCATGCGAAACGCTGAGCACATCCACAGTTCCAGGCGCGATCGATTCGCTTCATTCATATTTCATATTGTTTTTCGCGCTTTTCCCACACACACACACACACTCTCTCGTTGGTATACCATAAACAAAGGGGGCGACGGGGCTCCAGAACGCTTCCACGAACGGCGCCGTTGTGCCGCCCTTCCCACAGCCTCCTTTGATTCCTCATAAACACTCTACTTTAATCCAATCTGCAATAAACATGCAGCCAAAACATTGGCCCGCCCACCCCGGGGGGGGGTGCTCAGGTACCGCACCCCATTCCCACCAAGTGCTTTGATGTAAATAAACATATCAAGGTCGATCTCTACCTCTCCCCCTCCTCTAGCTGCTCCGTGCGCTCCGAAAACCCCCCCAAAAAAAAGGTCGATAGCGAGCCCATCGAGCTCCATGATGGAAAATGTGCGACCGATCGTAAAGTTCCGGAGAAGTGCGTGCGTGCGTGAGTGCGTGTTCGTTCGTGCAGAACCTGGTGCTGCTGGGCTGCCCGGCGTACGGTGCTCATCGAACATCGAACTCCAAGGTAAATGGTATCTTACTCTTCTTCTCAGAGGGAAGAAAAAGGCGCTCGTTGCTTCAAAGCAAATCGATGCCGCTCACAGCAAGGAAAGGAGAGAGGTGAGGGATGAGGGACAGAACACGTGGAGCACCGGTGGAGGGGGGTCGGCTGATGATGATCAGGCCGACAAAAGATTGTTTCCGATATTCCAATCTTCATCTCATCATTCTAAAATGCGTTCCTCAGAAAAAGGTGCGTGCGCCGAGTTTCACCTTCGATGGGGCACGTTGTGTCTCTGTATCCGTGTGTGTGTGTGTCTCTGTGTGCTTGTGTGTGTGCGCGCTGAGTCCTTCATTCGGGATTCCGGGCTGTTCCGTTGCCGACCTGCCGTCGTCGTTTGGCAAAAGTTTGAAGTTCGCCGCCGCCGCCATTGCCGCCGCTATTGCCACCGCCACTCAAACCTTGACGACGACGATGCCGGGAATGAGATGGAGGAGGCCTTTGCCTTTAAAACGAAAGTAAAACCAAGCCACCTCTGCATGCTCCCCCACACCCTTCGAGGACGGTTGCTGTTGTTGGCACAATGCTTACCATCCCGTGTATCGGTGGTCGGTTGTTGGCTGACTCGGAGCACACCATCGAGCAACAGCAGCAGCAGAAGAAGAAATAGGAGAAGAATACGAGGAAGGGAACGCTGTGGCTGGCGGGAGGGTGGAGTATAAAATGTAAACTGGTGCAGGTCGCAAAATTAAGAAGGGGCAGATTGAGGCATGAAATATAGAAAGGCTTGGCTGAATTATAGATGAAGGAATACCAGCAGCAGCGGTAACCTGGCACCGGTGCTGGATGAGGCACAGAGAGAGAGAGAGAGAGAGACACACACACACACACAAAGAGCGAGGAAGAGCTATACCGAGTGTACCGAAGGTTCCTCCTGGTAGTTTGTTTGTTTTTTTTTTTTCGTTTTTTAGGGTGAGGGAAAAATCATCCTCGGCATTTCCATCACGGAGTGTCCTCACGTTCGACACGCCGGTCGACGCCGGCTTCGGCCGGAGTGGTATGATGTGTCCATCAGCCGAGCCCCAGCCCGGACGTCCACACGTGCCCGGGCGAGTCCCCGGGTACCACACAGGACACAGGACAGGACAGGACCTTCATTTATTTGAAAAGCCATTCCACCACCTTGCTGGCCGCTTTTCATGCCCAAGAGCCGAAGCCATAGAAAGAGAGAGAGAGAGCGAGAGCGAGAGAAGAGGATCCAGGGAATATTTAGATAAAAAAAAGGGCCAAGGGGTTGAGGTGCTGTAACGCAGGAGTGGTGTAACCGGTAAGGGGCATTCATAAACGACGGCCACAACGTGCAACGTCGAGCACAGCAGGCCAGGATATGGTGATGATGCATCAAAACACGATGACACCGAGGCCTCCTGCGATGGCGACGACCAGGACGACGTCTAGATGACAGCCACGAGATGGAAAGATGGAGAGAGAGAGGAGCGAAAATAATTACGTCGATTTGCTTGCCCTCAACAGACTACAGTAACAGCAACAGCAACACCAACACTAGCGCCACGTGAAGAGCAATATGTGTGTGTGTGTGTGGGGGCCGGGGCACACCCTGAATTGGCCGGATAATACCCAATGCCCACTATCCGTGTGTGTGTGTGTGTGTATGCGGCTTGAGGCACAAACGGCCTCTCCGGGCACTCCGGTGTGCTCCAAGTGCCGGCGAATGGCACGAAGGCACGCCACATGCGCCATTGCCTGCCTGCCATTGCCGTCAGTCTCTCGCCTCGTACGTGTGTGTGTGTGTGTGCGGGGATGAGGAACAAGTTTTGTCAAAGTGTTATTTGAGCGCGTGGCGAAGCCGAAAAGAAGATAACCCCGATTTGGAGTGACAGAAACGTGAGGGGCAGAAGGGCAGGACGGCCATGGTGAACGGAGAAGAGGTGTGGCACCTTTCCCCCAAAAGCATTCGCTCCAAGTGCTCGTGTCGCTCGTGGCATCGTTCTTGTGGCGTCGTTGTCGTCGCCGTCACTTACCATCTGTTTGTTTACAGAGAGGTGG
>NC_064874.1:82421152-82473652 GCF_943734745.1 Anopheles darlingi | reverse complement strand
CCTCGCAGTGGTTGAGGTTTAGCTGCACTACCTGCACGCTGCCTGCCGGGCGCCGCACCGAAAACTTCCGGGCGCGTGGCTGTTTCTGCCAGAGGGGCACATGAAGCAGCTTGGCTTAGCGGTGCATGCTGCCGTCGAATGGCCTGCTGTACTGCAGCGCTTACAGACTGCACTGCGGTCCTCGCCTTTGCAATTTCGCGCATGGTGGCCGAACTCCCAACACCTGAAGCACCGGGTTGGGTTCGGCAGCGCCTTCAGCGTGCAGTCGTTCCACCCCACGCGCATTTGCCCGGCTCTAATCAGCTTTTCGGCCGTGTCGACCGGGAGCTGTATTTCCGCCACAGTTTTGTAGCGGAAACGACGTACCGTGACTGCTGGCGGCTGCACTATACCAAACTCGGCCTTTAGTACGTTCTGTACCATGGCCTCAGTTGTCTGCTGGTACAGGCCTCTGCACTCTACCGTCATATGCGGGGAGACGGCTCGCACTTCCGCCGCCGCTCCCAGCGCTTTCTGCACATCCGCCAGGTGCATGGCGCTCTTTGCTCCCTCGCGTAGCTCGATCTTTAGCAGGCCGGCGCTGGTGCGGCCCACCGAAGCCACTAGCTTGCCGAATTCCTGCAGCTTCGGTTCGTCGCAGAGGGACGCATAGATCTCGTCGTATTTGTCATCCTCCTTCGCCTTGACGATCATCGCGTCTGGCTTGAACCTTGCTTGGTGAACCTTCGCTGGCAAGGGCTCTGGCTGTTTTCCGACAGTTATCACGGTGGATGCTTTCGGCACAGTCGCCTTGGCCTTGCGGTGGTTGACCAAGGTGAAGCCGTCACCTTCTGTTGGCTCGACATTGCCCCGCCCATCCTCCGTTTTCCCGCGCTTGGTGGCATTTTGCTCCTCTGGAGAGCTACGTTGCCGTTTCTCTCCCTGGCTTCCGCGCGTCGGGGTGTTTTTCGCGGCCTTTGGTACCGCTGCTGCGGGCGCTGCTGGGGCTGCTGGGGCTGTTGGGGCTGCTGCGATCGTTGCTGCTGTAGCCGCAGGGGTCGCTTCCGGTGCACCGGCTGCTGCTGCTACTGCTGCCACTGGCATCGCTGTCACCTCTGACACCGATGCTTCTCCCGCCATTGTTGGTTGCCCGCCCGCCTTCACCGTCGAGGCAAACGTTTGGCCTGCTTGCACCGAAGCATGCTTCACCGGCGCAACACTTGTTTGGCAAGACACGTGGGTCTTCCCATCACTGGGGCTTGACGCTCGGCCGTTCCTCTCCGCCAGCTTCTTGACTGCAGCCTTCACCGCCCGAAGCTCCTCCATCATTTGGAACACTCGTTCCCTCAACTGCGCACCGGCGCCAGTTTTTCTGTCTTTGACCAGCGCGACTACACGGTCCGCCGATTCAAACGCCGCTTTCAGCAGCTCATCTATATTCTCCGCTTGCTGTGGCTTTTCCGGTGGTGGTCGCGTCACCATCTTGATCCTCGCGAACATTTGGGGCACCGCCGGGTTCTTTTTGCCCGCGCCACTCATGGTGTTCACTGGGCACTCGCTTTGTTGCTCACTGGGCACTGATACGGATATCGTGGTGATAGCGACAAGCACTCCACGCGCACTCACCACTACACTGTTATCAGCGTCGCGCGAAAACGAAAAAACCGTTGGCGTCTAGCCGCGACTGCCAGCTTTAAACAACCTTTTTCACTCTTCAGCACCGCGAAAACACTTCCACTGTTGTGCCAATCTATTTCTTCGGCATTCATACACCCGCCAGCCAAATTTTTGGCGACACACCGCTATTTGCACTAATCAGGATTCCTTTTGGGAACGGGAGCACAAAATTGCGCGTCTTGCGCTCTCGGAACTCAGGAACTCGAATCACTTTCACCTTAACAAGAACATATCTAACGAAGCTTCTCGCTATTTTAAACTATCTTTCTGTTTATGACAGATAAAAAATAGCATAGTCATGGCTTACGCTATTTTAAAATGACTATTCCAAACACATAAACAAAGATTTCATCCTAAAATTTATTGCAATTGTCGAGAAATGAGAAAAACCATAATTTCAATCTTAAAAGCACGTTCTTCAAAAACTCTTATCATAAAACTTGTGTACCATGCATTCTCTTCCGAGTAATTATCTCCACACATACCATCTAACCATCTTGTAATCACACATCACACACACAATTGACGCTCGAGCATCAACAACAACAACGGTACAACTGCGTTTGAACAGCTTCAGTAGGTAAGATAAACGCCTCTTTCCCTTATCGATTGGCGCCCGCAAAAACTTGCTCCACGAAACGGCCGTAGATCAATTCACCAGCCCGTGGTGGTGGTGGTGTTGGTGGTGGTGGTGGTGGTGGAAGACTTTGCAACAAAGTGCCGGCTCCACCGATAAGGCTGACTGCCAATTTGGCGTCCTTCTCAGCTGCAGCATCCTGTCTGCTGGCTCATAAATATTCCCTTGTACGGACGAAACACCACCACCACCACCACCACTACCATCACCACCACCAGTCCCCTTGGTCGCTGTCGCTCCAGTGTTATACGAGCGAAATGGCAAAATTTATTTCCCTCCATCGCGCATAATTACAATGCATGCCATGGTGAAGAGATCAGTCAGTGTCGGCGTGGGTCGGTGGGTCGGTTGGTTGGTGGAAAATGGGGTTCGAAGAGGATGTAGTTGGCTCGCGAATTCGCGCGAATCACACTTGCGGGGTTGTGAATGTGGTTTTGCGTCCAGATGGTGGAGTGCAGCAGCACTTCATCCTGCACTTTGCATGGGCACATTGTCTGCATTGCGTTTTGATTTCGAAGGATAATGGAAAAGTAGTGGAAGTAGTGGTAGTAGTAGTGGTAGGGGTGAAACAAGCCAATTCAAACCGGAACCATGCCAACGATGGTGTGTTTTGTTAATTATAGCACCATTCTCACCCGGGGGAGTGGAAGGTGCGGCCCGTGCCTCTGCTCTGCTCTGCTGCAGCGAGAAAGTTATTATCAAACTCAAATAAATAATCCTAGCCGGAAGGCGATTACAGACGATTTTCTTTCTTGCTCGCGTTGTTGCTTTTGCTGCTGCTGTTAGTGGTGGTGGTGCTACTGGTGACTGGGAGAGAGAAGCCCTTGGAATCGTCTTGAGTCTGCCGTGAATCGTTTGCGGTGCTTCTGCTGTGGGCTGCCATTCGAAGCTATATAGCGACTCACCTGTGTGTGTGTGTGTGTGTGTGTGTGTGTGTGTGTGCACAAGCGGGCGCACTTCGCGAAGAAGTGAAAATCTGGTTTTATTGTGCCATTTACATCACCTTTCGCAGGAGCACCACCACACCCCGCACCCCTCGCAGCTGGTTGATTACGACGACGACGACGACGACGACGACGGTGGTCCCGGGTGTTTGCTGGAGTCATTCGCCGCGAAACGAGATTCCAATTTTCCCTCCCAGCGAAGGACCAGAGGGAGTTTGCGAGGGTAGGTGGTTTGTGGTGCTGCCTACCTGCCAGAGCAATCGTTAATTTATCTTCGAACCTACCAGCGAGAGAGAAAGTGAAAGAGAGCGAGAGAGACAGAAAGCGCCTTAAATGAGCTTTACACCTCCTGTTTTCAACCCGGCATGCCGCATATTAAATGGTTGTTATTCCAACCATCGCGTCCGTAGGAAAGAAAAACGGGGGGCTGGAACGGGGGATGGGGGATGATAAGATTGTTTCGCAACAAAATTCTTAATTTTTGCCCAACGACGACGACGACGACGACGCCGGGTGAACCCAATCACGGCGTCGACATTAATTAAGCCATCGATAAATTGTTGCCTCCTTAATCAGGCCACGGGGCCCACTGCCAGCATGCCAAGATCTGCCAAAGCCAAGAAGGGGTTTGTGTTCGAAAACAACAATTAAAACAACAGCAGAAAAGAAAAAATAGCGAAGACAATCGGAACCGATCGAAGACGGCGGCCCGAAAACCACACAAACACAAGACCTACGAGCCTATTTCTGGGGTGGGGGGGGGGGGGAAATCTGGGGGTGGTTGCAGGTGCAGGTGGCCATCATTTGTGGCCGCTGATTGCAATCCCGCCCCGGAAGCAATCGGCCGGGCCGGTGATGGGGGATGAAATAAAATTCGGAACTTCATTTACTGCTTGTTTCGCGCCTTGTTACAACACCACCACCAAGACCCCCGAAATTCGTCCAACCTCTTGGGTTGTTGGGCCTTGGACCCACTGGCCGGTTACTGCTTCAGCCACCCCGTAACGGGCCGGTGGTGTGTTCGGTTTTAATGAGTTTTAACAATTCCGACCTTTTGCAACGATATTCGTTGCCTCAATTCGATCCGAGCCTTTTTTTATCCTATTTGCTTTTGCAGCAGCAGCTGCTTCTTACATCCCTTCCCTCTTCTTTATGGTGCGCCTTCTTGGTGGCCCATTAGGCATTATAAGGTGGAGGCGGAATTACCTTTTTGTTCTGCCCCAAAAGCGCGCCCGAAATGGCCGACCTCATTGTAAAATGAATATAAATTTGGCGTTTTCTTAATTCGAAACACCGCTTAGGGGCGCGCGAGCGCGCGGGCACGGTCCAAGAAATCGATTTGTATTCGAACAAGCCCCTTTTTTCCGGTGGTGCTGCCCTCCGGTTACCGAGTAGGGGGAGTTGTTCTTGTTCTGAAACACACGCCGACGCTCGCCCAGCTTAATGAACCAGCTGTGGCCCCGTGGATTAAGCTGAAGGTGTAAATCTGTTCGCGAATGCGATAGCTCTCGTTAGTGGGAATGCAGAGTGGAAGAGAGAGCGAGGGCGAGGCGAGGCGGGAATTAACGGCAGCATCGATGGTGCCCATCGAACGCCCGCGAACGAAAGCGGAACATCCTGTTTTGCACGTTCAATGAGGGGGTAGTAAAAAGGGCGGGTGGATGTAGAGGATGGCAGGCAGCCTTTTTGGCGAAGCGAAAATTTGTCCGTAAACGTGTGTCTAACGGTGTAACGGTGTAAGACCATACCCCAGGGCCAGGACCTGTGTGCCGCTGCTGAGCATCGAACAGAACACCTTCAGGCGCAAGAGGCCTTCGTTGCGCTTCTGGTGTGCTGGATGCTTTGGTTGTGGAGTAACACGATCTGAACCACCAACATTACGGTATTATGTATGGTAGGCATAAGGTAGGAAGTGAGAACGATAATGTATATTTAATGATGTTATCATCCTTCCTCCCCCCGGCATCGTCCTCAACACCGAACCTCTAAGTCTGAGCCGGAATGCCGCGCCGGCAGCAACCGGGTAGCCGTAGTTGGAGTCGAAAAGAAAAGCCCGGAAGTGGAAAGGACCGAGACGACCGATTTTTGGCAACATTTGCTGAAAATATAATCCGCGGCGTAGGTTTCTGGCCCCGGTGATGCGGTGGACGCGGCAACGGCGGCAACGGCGGCAACGGCGGCAACGGCGGCAACGGCGTCGTCGTCGTCGTTATTATCTGCTAATTTTAATGCCGACTCCGTTACGGTTCGGTGACCAGCACCAGTCCGGCCACCGCACCACGGGTTGCTGGCTTTGCTTATTGATGCAGTTCTTATTCTTTCGAAATGGATTCCGAATCAGCTGAACGGATGAAGCCATTCCCGGGAACCTGGGTCAACATATGTTTCGCGAGGTGTGCGTTTTGTGTTTTTCCGCTGATGCAGGAGTGCGGTAGGAATGCTGGAATTTGAATATCCATGACCCTATTACGAGGCTGCGCTGTAGGTGGATTTGTTTATTCTGGGCTTAGGGTAGAGGGATGAGCAAACCGTATCTTTGATATGAACTCTAATTATTTAACATTAAAATGTTAGCAACCTGCGACCCTTTTTAGTCTTTATGGTGCCTTAAGTTGTGAGAAGACTTTTTTGTTTTATTTTACTTTTATTGCATTCAATCATAACATTGATTTCGGAATTTATTTTTGATCACCAACGGAGTATTTAGCAAGCGTTTTAAATGTAACAATACTTTAATTTAACATTAGCATGAAGGATATCAACAGTTCTTCACTCTTAAGATGGTTTCCTTTATTATGTATCGTAATTTTTTTTATTGTTACCCCTGAGTTTGTTCTGGGCACGTTTGGGTCATTGATATTCCGTTGTATGTAATTGATATTGATATGTAATTGATACAAAATGTAAATTCTAAGAATTTGCCTACTTAATCTTTGCTATGTGTACGAGAGCATCCATCTCAGTTCTCAATTTTCTCAAACAGTTGGATTAGAGCAACAGTTTGTGTGATTTAAAAACGCATCAAAGCAATCCGATCTAAATCTGTTGTTTAATCAACTGGTTCAGTATAAACTATATTGATCAACATTTCAATTTCCCAATCACTACCTTAATGTGCACAGCCTTCTATCGTATATGAGGAAATGTAAAGCATTTCCGCAGAAGAAGACGTCAACAGTTCAGTGTACACGCATGATTTCCTGTTCCCAATATTGACTACCGAGCACTCAAGCGCAACTTTCGGCAGAAATGTAATCATTTAGCTACCTGGGAGTGTGGAATGTTTTCCGAGTGGTTTTGTGACAACGCATATAACGCATGGTCACAGATTTCAATTGTCTTCGAGCGTGTCCTGTATTGCCAATTATCCAGCCTATAAGTCTGTTTACCTGCTACTGGTTTTTTGTTGGAGTTTACTGATGTCCTATAGTCCCAATTCATCGAAAACTACTGTGTAAGAGCCTTCATGCGTCAGCTACCGGAACATGTTGTGCTTTGGTCGAAATCGAAAATGAGAAATCCGGAGAAAGGTAAGCAAATGAAATTTTCGGCGAATCACTGAGAAACATTGTGATAGTCCAGCACGCATCTTGCTAGTGCTAGAGTGGAAAGAGTAGGTTACGTAGGAAAATTCGATAGAAAATACCTACGCTTGATGGGACTAGCATTTCGAATCAACTCTGCACTCTGTCGAATGATTCAATTCGAAATAATTTAACTAATGAACTGGAGAACGAAGGCACTCGATTGCAAACAGAGGAAACTTACTCTATAGAACGTGCAGAACGTACGTTGGTTGTAGAACCGGATAAGTAAGTAGGTGTTGAAGCTCTAGTAAAAGATAGATAGGCATTACGTAAAGTAGAAGAGAGAAGTTTGCGTTCATGTTTTATAGCATTAATTACTAGGAACTTGATTTCGATAGTTTTTGTGGATGAATTCCATGGTACGTTCTATTGCATGTTTGGTTTCTGAAGAAATGAAGCAACCCATGTTGCCTCTGAGGCTAGAATTGTTGCTATAGTTACCCTCAAAAAAAAAACCTTGAAACAGCATGCTATTGTATGCGTATTTACCTTGAATTTTTCCTAATTTTCTTGCCTCAGAAACACATTCCACCTGGAAAATATGAAAACATTGGCAAAGATTGATGATGGGTAGCTACCAAAAATGCTGCCGAATTCCTTAGTGCAATTCCACAAACCCGCGCGCACACTCACACACACATACGCATAAGGGGCGCGAAACGATGAAACGGAACCGGCCAATAATAGCGTGTCATTTACTAGGCCAACCCGGGGAATGATCTACTTAACCCTTGCCTCCTAATTCCGTATTCGTATCGGTCGGTGCCCGGCATGCTGGCATGCAAGGCGAAACCCAATACCCAATCATTACTGAAGGTCGTTCGGTCTTTCATCATCGTCATCATCAGCATCATCATCATCATGACCACCATCACCGGGTAGTAAATAAATAATAGTATTCAACAACAATCGGAAGCGAGAAATGAAAGCACCACCAACCCCTCTAGGGGGTGTGTCACGGCGGGCTGGTTTCGAGGGGGTGGTGAAATCGTGAGAAAAGACCACGATGGTCTCCCGCGACCACGGAAAGCCTCCCGAAATCGAATCCCCCATTCGCATTGCTCTCTGTTTCGTTTCTGTTTCGTTTGCGTTTCGTTTCTGTTTCGGTTTTTGGAATGGAATGAAAGGCTCACCGTCGATTGTGGCCGATTTTTTTAGTATTCCTCTAGCACCATTTTCGCCAGCACCTTCACCTCCCACCACCACTACCACCGCGACGACGGGACGGGCACAACATATTAAACATGTACCCGTTGCTCGGTTGTTGTTTGTGTGGTTCTAAGGCGAGGAAGTCGAGTCAGAAGGAAGCGGCCAGAATCATTTCTCGCTTCCAACCGAGCCCAGCGGTCACACACACGCACACATACAGAATCGGTGGTAAACCATCGCATCGGTTGCTGCTCCTCCTCCTCCTTCTCCTTCTGCCGCTGCTGTGGTCATAAATATTCGGCTAATATATGCGTTGATTGTTTATTCGCTTCGTCCTTCTGCTGCTGCTGCTGCTGTTGCGGTGGAAACCAAGGAACACACGACGAGGTTTGACCTCCAGCGGAAAAGGCCACCACCAGCACGGCACCGTGCACACGGTGAAAGCGAAATGTGGATGCGTCATGTTAACGGAGCCTTTTTTGGCGCGGAAGCAAAACCACGACGACGACGACGACGCGGACGACGGTGAAGGGGGGGTCTCCGGCGGTCCGGAACCCTAGGACCATCATCCTAAGTGATTTTCGGTTCGCCTTTGATTGAATGCGATCCATAGGCCTCACACTCGCACACACACACGCGCACACGATGGTAGGTTTGTTTATAATTTATGTATTATGCTGCCATAAAACAGTGGAAAATATGTTGTTACGCCTCTCCCCGGGAGAGGGGCAGGAGGTGCTCACGGGGTCGTAAAAGTTAAAGTGTTGGTCGGAGTCACACATACACCCATACACACCAAGCCTTTTCCGGTGTTTTTTTTTAAACGGGGAGGGGGTTGTAATTCGATCATCCCCGACTGTTTGCTGCTGACCGACCGAAGGGTGGTCAGTTCCTTTCTTTTTTTGCTGTTGTTGCTGGCGCCATTTGTTTGGCGAGGTTAAATGGGTTTTTCCCCGTTCCATTTTCCTCACCGGAACCGGAACTGATTGCTTGCGATGTGTCGTGATGAGGTCGATCGATGAGTGGCCATGATGTGTCGGTATCTTACTTATCGCATTCACTCGTTGCGGTCTAACGCCTTCCTGGACTGTTGTTGGTTTCGATTGTTGGAAGTGATGCTTCTCCCATTCTTTTTTTTTTCCACTCAAATCCTTTTCAATCCCCTCCAATTGGTAGGACTAGGGAGAGGGTTTTACATGAAAAATTAAGAAAAAGAGACGAGAAAAGGGAGAAAAACGAGAGAGAAACTCGAAATGAGGAAGCGGTAAAGTAGCAAACAACGATCACCGCATCACCTCCGGCTCGAGGCTCGTTAACTATGTGTGTAGCTGCGTATGTATGTATCTGTGTGTGTGGTTTATCGATTTTGCCTTTCTCCACAGCTCCACATAAAGGTTACTCTTCCCACGTACACACACACAGACGTATGGTAAAATACGCCAAAGGGGTTTCGGGCAACCGAACGACCGACCAACCGACCGACCGTTGGTCGAACAAGTGGCTCTGATCGACCACCAACCAACCAACCAACCAACGCTACCGGCTTCACGCGTGCGGCCAGTTCCGTTCCTGCCATCTCATGCAGATTGTACGCGATTGGTACATGATTGAGGCAACCGATACCGATACCACTACCCGACCCTTCCACATCTCAAAAAACATCCCACTTGAAACGTTTCTGGTGGAAGGCAGAGAGCAGAGCAGAGTTTTTGCTCTTCGCACTCGATGAGAAGGATCAATCCTGGTGTGCTCCAGCTAATCGAGGCAACGTCTGTTCTTCTTGTCCCTCCCTCCCGGCATGCTCTAAATTTGCTGCCGAGTGAGCCGAGGAATGAATTAGAACCGAGTCGTAAGTTATTTTTAGGGATTCGCATTTTCGGCATTCCCGGAATTATGAACATTTCGTAGGCTTCGGCGCCATTGTCAACAGTCAAACAGGTTTGAGTGACTTTCCCAAGAGGTAACATTGCCATCGTTTAAATTAGTATCATCCCCTTGCATCCCCATCGTGTCGTATCATCCCCGTGGTTTTTTCGAAAGCAAGCATTTTGTTTTTCAAAATCTCTCGCCTCGAACTGGCCGTAATACGATTACGCTACGAGGAGTGCTGCGCGTGAATTTCTACGCCTGCTACGCATCAGTTTCTAAAGCGCAGCCTCTCCATCAAGGTTCTCGAGAAGGAAAAAAACAAAAAACAAAATACTCGAATGAAATTCTCAGATCCGATATCATTATCGCAACAGCAGCAGCAGCAGCAGCAAAGCAACGATTAGTGGCAAATCAGAAGAGCAGCAAGAGCGAGAAAAGAGAAGTGAAATGATCCGGTGTGCTGTGATGGTGGTGGTGGTGGTGCGGTTCCTTCAAATTTCATTAACAGCAAGCGTCATGCATCCGGTCGCGGTGAGCTAATTGAATGAATCAAACGGATTTCGTGACAGAGACGACGACGACGGCGACGACGAGCGAGCGAGCGAACGAACCGAGCTCTAGTGAAGTGATCTCTAAGTTACTAAATTTGATTACCTCCCACCCCAGGCGGTGTCCGTGATTACTTCTTTCCCCGGTCAGCGTCAGGGCGAGGGAAGTGTGCTGTGCCGGCGGCTCCCGGGAATCAATTGATCGCACCGCGTAACATCATCAAACAGCGAGTGAGTGAGCTTCGGTGGAAATTAACAGACAGTTAGCAATTCATGCCACTCACTCATCGTTCGGTGGCGGCCGTGGCCGTGGCACGCGACGCAGGACGCGACACGGGACGCGACGTTGACAGCAGCAGGTCCGGCACATTACAGATTGACGGATAACGATCGTCGTCGTTGTAGTCGTCGTTGTCGTTGTTGCTGTCGTGGACTCACACAAATCGCCGCCTACTTGCGCTTGCCGGTTGCTGCTGTCGTCTGCTGTCACTGTTTTGCGGTTTTCCATTTCGTGGCCGAGTGCCGCCAGTGCGTACGGTTCGGGGAACTCACCGTTAACCGTCCTCGCCGACGCCGACAGGATGCCGAAACGATGAGCACGCCGCAGCATGTGCTTCGCTCATCCGATGGTTCGGCTCATGGGCCGGTCGGTGTGAGCTTTCGTTTCCACTTCGTCGTAAGCTCCGAACCGGCGGTTCGGAATCGGTGGAAAACTCGGAATCGTATCGGAATGACAGCAGCAGCAGCAGTAGTAGCAGTAGTAGTACCGTTCGAATGTCTGTCGCCATCGGTCGCGCGCGGTCGTTAGTGTTGAGATTGGGACGCAGACGTGGCATTGCAAGACAAACAAACAAAAGCAACAGCAACAGCAACAACAACGACAACAACAATCTCGGACGTTCGTCTCACGGTCCATTCCGTTCGGTACGATCTCGATCGATTATCGCGAAAATTTGGAAATTCCAACCGATCCCGATTCGTTGGCGGCATTTTGGTTAGTATTTCCGTACCTGGAAACGTGTGTGTGTCAACGAGGTATGCGGGAGAAGCATCTTGAAAGTGACGTTTGACCGAAGACGGAACCCCCCGGTTCGTGGAAGGAGCGCATGGCCGCGAGATGGCATCACGCGCGCACTCGGCAGCAAACTGCAACTGGCACACTGCAGTCATTGCAGGATCGTTCGCACTCGCGAACCGCGAACACTGTCTAGTGTGTACCTGTACGTGTGTCTGTGTGTACGTGTACGTGTGCCACGTAGCACCCAGACTTCCGGCACCGGACACCGGAACTGAAGAGATTCCGGCCGCCGGAATGCCGGAAATAGAAAATGGTCACTGCCCACTGACCACTGACCGCGTGAAACGAGAATTGGATTGGATGCGCTCAGTCTGTCTATGTGTGCGTGTCTGTGTGTCTGTGTGTCTGTATGTGGTCCGTGTGATGTAGGTGTTGTTCCGCGGTGTAGATGAGTGTTTGTTCTCGACACGAATGACGACGACGACGACGACGATGGCGGCGACGATTCCCTTGGGTGACAGAAAAAAAGGGAACGGATACACACACACACACAAACACACGGGAACACCGGTGTACCGGAAGCTAGTGCCATCTCGTTAGTTAGTCGAATGAATAAGTAAACGAATCTCGTTCTCGTTCTCGTTCTGGTGCTGCTGTGTTCAGGACTGTGTGCCTCTCACTGACTGGGCAAAAGTGACAGTGAACCGAGCTGCTGCTGCTGCTGCTGGTGCTGCTTGTCATCCTTGATCCTGTCACCGGTAAGGGTGGCAAGAGTGGGCCCGTGGAACGGTGGATGCAGCTCGCGAGGATTGGATAACGGTTATGAACTCGGCCGGTCGGTCGGTCGGTCGGTACTCACGTATTTCGCTCGCCGGAATCACCACCGGGACAACGAAACGTCATCCGCTGTCAAGGGTAATTAGCGCCCTCGTGCGAGTCACAGGGAAAGGGGCAGAGGGTGTTTCTGTTGTGTGCCATAAAGGCACTTCAATTACCACGGCACTATGGTTGACTGACAATGGAACATCCCCATGCCGGGGGATGAAAAGCGAGGGTTGCATTGAGGTAGGGGGATGAATTTTAAATTTTCCCATTCTGTCAACTATGGCAGTTGCCGGGGAGGGGGAATGAGGAAAACGGGGGTTGCCTCAATAGGGAAGGGGGATGAAGAGGTAACATAACCTCAACCAGGGTACATAAATCCGCCATTAGGGACGATAAATCGAACACAAATCGGTACCACGCGGGAGGACCGCGTTGGCACCCCCTTTCCGGTTACGGGGTCCTTCCGGTGACAGTTCACGGGACCGGGGGGCTGTTTCAATCCCCTCTCGATTCGCTGTCCGCGAGCGTGAAGTTGTATCGTGCAGTTCGTGAGAAAGTCATAAATTAGGTCAAACCATCCATCGGGATGCTGCTGCTGCTGCCGGAATTCAACCAACCAACCAACCCCCTGATCGGTCGTAAGGGTCGAATGGGAATGTTCCGGCGGTCAGGGAGGGGGGGAAAGGAGGGTATGTAAAATTTATGTCATAAGGGCCTCGCGCTACCCGAACCCGGACGCTGCAGAAGCAGCAACCAAAAGCAGACCAAACGAGCAACGCGAAACAAAGGAAGGAAAGAGGAAAAAGGCGAAAACCCCGGAATCCAGCATTGCTGGCCGGACCATCCCCCCCCACCCCTTTCTGTAGGCCTCTTTAGTAAAGGTGTGCGGCCACGCGCGACCGAGACCACCATCAATCTACACTCCACACACGCGGGGGGTCACCGAGTGCTGCGCCATCGCCACGAACCGAATGGCCAAAGGCAAAGAAATAAGGGGGGGGGTTGGATGAGGGGGATGCGTACCTACTTCCGGTTTATCCGGCGAACGTTCCGGACCGGTTGTGCCGCGTGACGCTTCACTGCAGTAGTAGTAACCCCGGGATGGAATGGAGGTGTGTGGCAGCAGGGTCAGCATACAGCCAAGACCTCACCTATGACCTGACCTCGCTCGCGGCCGTTTGCAGTGGTAAAGCAATCCATCATACAAACGAACCTACCACCCCTCTACCCCACCCCTCCGTTCACTGTTTCCCTCATCTCTTAACTCGTTGTCTCACTCGCGTTGGCTCTTTATCCGTATATTCCGTATCACGGGTTACCAGGTCCAGGGGGTTGATGTTGTTGAATAAAAGAATAAGCGAAAACTTTCGCCTGGCCCGGTCACCGGCAGGTAAAACACGGGACCCATTCCAGGGGTCCAACCTGGGTTCCGGGGTGGGGGGGGGGGGGAGGGACGTACGATGCGGAACTGCCTGATGGCTGGCTGCTTGTGAAAAGCGGGTTGTGCGGCCCAAATGCGAGTGAGACGTTGCTGCTGCTGCAGGTGGTGGTGGTGATGGTGGTTTGTAAGTGGCCCCCGGGAGTGTGGTGTGCTGATTGTGATGATGTTAGCGCGCGCGATCGTACGTCTCTCGGTGTGTGTGTTCGAGTGTTTGTGTGTGAAGAAGAAGCAGAGCATTCGAAATCCACGAAAGGTGTTCTATGAGTGCCAGCGTGAGGCCGCCCGCCCATGTGAGTGTGTGTGTGTGTGTGTGTGTGGATTGTGAAGTAAATTAATTAAAAAAGTTTTATTAAAACGTTCCGAAAAGGCAAAACCAAATTAATGTTCACTGGCTGGCCAGGTTCCAGGGGGGGAGAAAATTGCTACACGGTGTCCCGCGGCGCCCTGGAGCGAGAAGGCGTAAACTCAATCTCTCTCTTTCACTCTCTTTCACTCTCTTTCTCTCTCTCTCTCGTTCTCTCTCTTTCAAGTACATAATCACGCTGGCAGCGATAGGTTGTAAAACGGTTTTAGGTGAATGTGATTGCGGTCGGTCGGTCGGTTAGGGGGTTTCCGGAGAGAGGGCCACCCTTCTGAACGGGGGGGAGGGCCTTTAACCCTCCTGGTGTTGTTGTTCTGGCTGCTGGAATGAAGCAATAGCCGGAAAGCGTGGCGTTTGTTTGCGTTTACATTAAGCTAGCGGAGCAGCGGCTGTACCCGTCAATGGCAGTTTGTGTGCCTGTGCCTCTGTGTGAGTGTGTGCGTGCGTGTGAGTGAGCTTGCGGAGAACCGTGATTTGCTTTCTGCGTGGTGATGGAGGCGCCAGGTGGTTTGTACGCAATGGAGGCGCCTGGTAGGTTGTGCGAAAACGCGCTGCCGGTGTACTGTTTAGCGGTGTACTACCTTCCTCTGGCGCTATAATCTACTGCATTTGGTGGTGGCCAAGTGCCCTCTGGAGTGTAAATTTAAAGGCAACAAACGATCGGGTTCGGGATCGCGAAACCATTCGTCCGGAATCGTCCGGATCCCGCCGGATCGACGAGGTGGTTTAATCAACCGGAACTTCAAAGGCCCCCTTGGGCAGTGAACGGTAAGGAATGATTTGATGTGTTGCATTGCTTTTTAATTCTGTCATAAAGGAACAGGGCAAGCGTTAGAGAAACTTAGTTCGATTGTTTCGGGATGTATAAGCCGTTGGATCGTTTGGGTTTTGCAATGTACTCTCTCACTTCTTCTCGGCAGCAACAAATTACAATAATCACGTTTATTACTACTTTTGCCACCTGACCCGGGTGCTTGCGATTCAACTTGTGTTCGGTTTATCGTATGTGTTCATCTAAAATATTTCCTGCCAGCTTGTGACCATCGTTACAATCCGCAGTTCGCTCGCTGGTTCGCGAAAGGCATTAATGGAAACCGCGCACGGAAAGGCTCGCTTTTTTCGGCAGCAAAAAAGTTCACAATTCTGTCCCTCACAGCAGCGACGCTCGTAAACCAACAGCTAATTAGGAGCTTTCGATCGGAGCTAACTCCCGTAGTGCTCCGTTTGCCCGTTTCGTGTGGTCGAACCATTCCACGGTCAAGCGCTCGATGGCCGGACCCTTGGGCTCGAATTGTTGACCACCGAGCATGTCTGTACATTCGTTTGGTTGCTGGCTAGAAAGTAGGTTAGCGGGTTGGGGCGCGTAGCGCATATTAAACTAACAAGCCAGATGAAGGATGATGTTTGCCGGAAGCCCCTCCTGCTGGCCCTGAACCGTGATGACCGTTGGCCGTTTGGTAGTAACAGCATTTCCATCATCATCATCATTATCATCAGCAAGCCCCTCAAAGAAAGTTCGCGGAACAGAGAGCGCGGAAAAAAAGAAATAAAATAAAACGAACAGACGCTTGCCGAGCGAGGATTTGGTCAGAAACCGCAACAAAAATAAATAAATCCATTAGCTCGAAAGCAATCCGGTTCGCGTTATTCACTTTGAACTGCGGAGGGAGAGAGGTTGGGAAAGCAGCTCTCTCTCTCTCTCTCACTCTCTCTTTCTCTCTGTGTGACTTTTGCTGCACCCGGTATCAAAGGGTGGTCTCAGAGCGACCGGGTATGCGGCTGGCAAATGCTGACGTCCATCACGAGGATGCAGCTATTTTCTCTCGTCTCGTCGTGGTCTCGCAACACGGAACTATTATTTTCCCGTTGACTCCACGCAGCGGTGTGCTTCCTTCTTTCGTTGAGAGCAAAGAATTCGTAGCAACGAAGTTGTTCTGCAGCTTACGATGGAAAAGCACGAAGGGGATTTCGGATGAATAAATAAATGTTTAAAACACTTCTCCCAAAAACTTTCCGGTTCCATGAAAGAGTTTGACGCTTGTGAGCTATTCATATTTAAGTTTTCATCGGGTGGCTGATCTCCGCGCTTAACCACTTCAGCCTTTAACCCGAAAAGGTGGCTGCGATAAATGAAATCACTTTTACATCGAAACACCGACCGAATAGGGCGAGAAATCTCCTAAGCTGTTGGAGGTGAGAGGTTTTCGTGGAATCAAGCTCAAGCAGCGAACTCATTCAAGCGAAATCCTGCGAAAGGATACCATCAGCCAGACGAAGTCATGCAAATTCAATTACACTCACTTCACACACACACACAACGCAGTGTGTGTGTGTGTGTGTGTGTGCTAGATAGTGGATCAACTTGGATCGGTTTTGTTCGGTGACTTTAAGATCGAAGCGCTTCTGTTTCGATATCATGCGAAGCGCGCGCAAAGTGTCTCCGAGTCCGAAGCCAAACTAACAAACGATAACGCTTTACATGAATCCTTTTGCGTTCCGTTCCGCCGAAGTCGGACAATCGGGTTGGCTCACTAAGCATCACAAATCCCGCACCGGAGCACCGGATGCCATGCCAGCCACACGATACCGTCGCCGTCGTCGTCATCGTCATCGTCGTCGTCGTGGTGTTGTTGGTTTTGCCGAAAAGTTTGCTGCAAAATCGTCGTCGTCGTCCTGTGCCGTTGATGTCGTCGAGCTTAAAGGATGCTTGGTTCGCCTTTGTGTGCCGGTGTGTGTGTGTGTGTAGCGAGGAAAGACGCTAGAATGTGCGCCGGGCAGAGATTTGGGTACGGGATTAGATGTTTAGGAAGTTTTTGGCGACGGCAAACCGAAGGATGGTGATGGATTTTTGGGGAAACGAGTTTGGGGCTGGCTGAAAAGGCTTATGGGGTGGCGTAGACAAAAGGGGATTATGCCGGTAGCATAAGCCGTGGTGCTGCCACCAGCACTCCGGTCTGCCGGTGTCGAGCTGGAGGAGATTACCTTTAAGCAGTGCTTTCGCAGTGTTTTCGGAAAATGGACGAAACCAAGTGACATCAAAGCAGTTATTATTGTTCGTTCGCCTGGTTTTAAATCAATTGCATCAACTCTCATCTCGACCTTCTCGAGATCGGGTTTCCGGTTTTTCCGGGGGAAAAGGTTTTAAATTCGCCACCTCCGAAATCCTGGTCATGCCAACATGCGATGGTGGCGATGGAATAGCTGATATTAGACTAATGCTTCCGCAATTACCGCGACACTCGACAAACGTCAGCATGGCCAGCGAGCGTAGTGGTGCCAGTGTGCACCTTCGTGAGGCGTGAGATCGCATTAATGCTGCTTCGACAGTCAGCTGCTAGTGCTGCTGCTGCTCTCTCTCTTGGTGAATTATTAACGAGCACTTAGCAGCAGCAGCAGCAGCAGCAACAGAATGTGTCTGGTCGCCCGATGTCGTGTCACCTCGACAAGCGTCTAAGCATTAACCATGCATGCACTAGAATGCACTTGAAAATGCAGCCACATGCCAGCGTGCAGAAGCAAGAAAGGAAGCAAGGAAGGAAGCCTCGTAGCCTGCAGCATGATGGCAGTAATTGACTGCAACATCGAGGTACATTGAGTTTCCATTAAAAAACCCGTAGAGCGGTGTGGTTCATATTTACAGCCGGTACAGTGAGTGGATGCAACCACCACCACCACCAACATCCTCGCGTTTGCGGTCCGGTCGATAATCTTTTTGGTTTTTAGTTTTTCGGATAGAGCTGTCGGAGGAAAGCAGACAGGCAGCCAGCGGTGCGGTCTGGTGCGGTGGAAGCAAAGCTGAAATCATACATTTTTCATCGAACGATCTCGGCACGGGGGGCATTCGCTGCATTTGCTGCTACCGCCATCACCGTCAGGTCCACTAAGGCCAGTGTGTGAGGGCATAATCCTGCGCGCGCCCATGTTTGGCGTCCGGATCACACTTCTTTGGAGCACATTCGCATTCAACACATGATTGCTGGTGCTCGATGCTCGATGCTCGATGCTGCTGCTGCTGCTACGAAAACACTTGACGCGACGGAAGTTCATCGATCACCCGGGCGGTGGTGGGGGGAGGGTATCGATTTCGTTCCATTCCCGTTCCTGCTGCTGCTGCTGCTTCTATCGAGGCTATCGCATGCTACTAGCATCGGATTAGTGGAAGTGTAGTGGTGAGGTGCTTGCTCACTGGACTGGCAGGAAAGCATCTTCTGACCGAACGGACAAACGCCTAACGTGTTCTCGATTCGTTCTATTCCGAGGACCGGATGGTCCTTGGGGTGTACCTCGTCCTCGCTCTCTGCTACTTACATTCTCTTTCCCCTTTTTGCTCTAATAAATGAAATGAGACGAGGGTTTTAAAGGCAGGCAGCCAGCAGCAGCCTAGGACAAGGTAGCATCGTACATCTCTCCCTTTCGAAAAGCGAACCCAGCGATGCCTTCCATTACAGCGAAAGGTAGGAAGGCGGCTTTTAGGCGCAACTGAGCAACACTTTCGTTCGTCCTTTCACCCGGACCGGAGGGAGTTTCTGCTGTAGCTGCGGAAGGATGCGGCAATGTAACCCACTTCCGGTGCGATGATGATGCAGGAGGAGGATCGTCTTCTTAATTTATTGAACGAAATAACAATTTGTACATCTCGTACTTCTCTCGTAAAACCGGCGAGTAGCAAACCAATTAATTATAAATGTTGCATGTGTATGTTTCAGTGTAACAATCTTTTCATACAACTTTCACACACGTGTACATATGTAATTAGAACGGGCCTCGAAGCAATACTCAACTCGAGAATCAACGCGGGAACTTTGGAAACTTCTAACATCATTAACTGCGATCCGAGGAACTTGTTCTTCCAGTGGAAATAGAGAGACACACTCACAAAGAGAAAAAAAACAGGGGAGAGAAAGATAGTAAGTTATGGTCAGCTGTGATACTGTGATAACATTTACCCAACGGAAAAGGTATTTTTCCTTCTTCCACCATCTGCAGCAGACTGCAATTTGTAGCAGCCGAGCAACACACAAGTTTTCGAGCGTCCTTCCCCAATCCACCGCAACTTCCTTTGTGCTCTTTGTGCAGCCGCATTTTACCACCTCAAGAACGGGAAGAACCTTGGCGGTGAGAAGGCGAAACGAATATGAATATGAAATGAGATAGTGGAAGCGTGTGGCGAGGGGTGGCACCATTTACTGGTGTGGTCGGGGGAAAGCACTCCCGGACGACACCTTCCTCGCGCGCGTTCGAAAGCGAATCGAACTTCCCTGCGTTCTGTTACAATGGGTGAGTGTTTCTGACCACCGTGGTACCGTGGCGGATTGTCGGACCATGGCCGATGCGATGCAAAGAATATGCTGGCCTCTTGAGGGCTCGAAAGCGAAAGCGAAACCCCCAGGGGGACTCCGCAAAGTTGGAGTAGCAGTTCCGTTCGAAGCGGGGAGAGAAAATTTTATTAATAAATCAGACTTTTCCTTGTACAGACACACACACACGCACACACGTACACTCGTACACCGGACTACTGGGCACCGGACCGGCACCGGACACCGGATACCGGGAGCTTATCCGCCCGACCAATCGGTTGGACATCGGTTAAGTTTTTCCGTGTTCTTGTTCGTGTTTTGTGCATGTTTTTTTGGGGGGGTCGGGGAGTTGGGCGGTAGATTTACACGGAAAAGTACCGAAAGGGTGTGCTTTCCGGGGGTGGATAATAGGGGTGGAGAATGAAGGGGGTGGAAAAAGGGGACAGCAAAGGGTTCAAAGGTTGAATGAACAAACAGAGCCTCGAGCTCGAGGCTACCGGTACGCAACTTCACCGGTTCACCATCCAGCGGGTGGCGTGCCTCAATGAAGGGTGTTGGAGGGGGTGGTGGTGGTGGTGCTGTGTGTGTTTGAGAAGTTCATTAATTTTACAGCGAGGCGTTGTAAGATTGGTTCCCGGTTTTTCCGGCGGTCGGTGAGGAAAGGGAGAGGGGAGCGTCTGGTCGTTCCCTTTTGTGTGCTCGAGAAAGCTTCGAGCCATCGAGTGAAAATACTAATCCCACCTCCGTCGCTGGCTATGGTCTCCCCACCCCTGTACCTGGTTTTCATTTTATTTTTCTTCTTCGTTTTTTTCACGCTTCACTGCAGGTATAACGGTGGGTGAGCGCAAAAGCGGTGGGTGTTTGGTTCCGTTTTGGCTTCTTAAAATGAAAATAAAGTTTGTTTTCGGTGAAGCGACGGAGCGGCGGGCGTTGGGTGGTTGCGTCTTCTTTATAAGCAGCTTCCCCAGTTTTCCCAGCTGGCTCGTGTTTAATGAGAGTTGTTTGAGGTGCGTACATGAGCGTGGAATGGGCCAAGTGAATTGTACGAATTGGATGAAAACACTCGAAATGGTATTTTCCTTCCCTCCTACAAAAAAGGTTCCTAGAATGTGAGAAAATTCTACAATTTAAAGCTTTCTTCCCCCCTATTTTATGAAGCAAATCCATAAAGGTAACCAAGCGATGCTATCTCGCTCGTACGCCATCTATCGTCAGAATCAGGCTCCCCGGAAATGTCACCTTTATGCTGCACTTTTAACACCTGATTGAGCTAGCCAACCCGAGCTAGCACGATCGCGTAATGGCTTCCTTGGTGTCGCATTTTTTTATCCTTCTTTTTGTTTTTTTCAATTACCTCAACCACGGGACGCGCTTGCCATGACAACCGGCATCCTGGTGTTCCGGTTTGGTAATTTTATTAGCGACAAATCTTCCCAACAGGATCCGCGTTAAGGCTGCTCCAACAGCAGCAGCAGCAGCAACAAGAAAGTTATCGAAACACCAGAATACGGAGTGAGCGACGGAGTTGAGGAAGACGAAACCGGAAACCGGCCATACTCGTAAAGCAGAATACCATGTTTCGCCATCGCGAAATGGCGGTGCGGCCCGTGGCGAGACGGATGCGAGACTTTGCGCAAAAGCACTTCACTAAAGCCTCGGCGATATCCTTGCCTTTACGACTTTATACCATATTGTTTCGACCTGATTGTCCACCTTCCGGGGCAGGGGGGGACCGGGGTTCCCTGGCGCTACATCACGCGCGCGTGGTCTTTGGTGAAGTTTGCTCGTTGGTTTTTTCGTTCCTTTTTTTTTCCTTCCCACCCATCACGAAGTTCTCGGAACGGCTACTCGTTCTCGTGGTCTTTTTGTTAAGGGGGATAGCGCACGCTAGCGACGCAGTCGTCGAGAGGAGGCCCAAACGGGGGTTCGACGTGAAGTACGCTTTAAGTATCGAGGTAGCGATAATAACTTCACTTTTCCGTGAAAATTATGTCACCTCGGTGAAAGGAGGGGAGTGGGTCCTTCTTTAGGGCGCGGTTGTTAGATTTTATGAGATTATCAAACCGGAAGGACACGGAGTTTCGGAGGGGGGGTGCGGGGTTTTGGATTGAAGGGTGACCGCGACAACACTACACTAGGATACAGGTTTGCTCATTCCCCCCGGTGGGGCGTTTAATGGAGCGAAGCTGATCAAATAGAGGATTATGGAAGGAAGTATACCAATCACCATTTTATGGCTTCGAGAACATTTCAATGCATCATCAATCTATGGTATATAGTGGCAGGTCGTCAGTAAGGGTAAACATTGTTACGCTGTAATGACCGTTTCGTTTAGTACCTGGGAACTGTATTGAAATCTCGCCTTTTTTGGACAGTTTTCAAATGTTTTCAATTCGCTTGTGAGAAATCCATATTAGTTTGCTGAAAAAAAAAACCCCAGTAATTTTACTATCTTCATGATTTTTTAGAAACAATGTTTTGCAGCTATTGAGTACTTTCATTATACTTGAAACAGTGGAAGTCAGTCGTTAAATCGTTCAGATAGCAATATGAGTCATTCTGAGGTGTTGATTAGCGATGCGATGGTCAATAAAGAACTCCATATAAGAGCGATCGTTCCGATGATATGTCTAGGAGTAAGTAACGCTTCTTTCATGTCGGTAAAATTCATGGTGGGTGTTAAACTTAGTGCCAGCAACCACGTGCCCGACGTGGCCACTTGCTCTGCAATAGGTGGATGTGGACGACATTTAATGGACCGCCTACTGGATCGATTTTTGGAACTTTTCTCGTTAAAAGTCCCAAGGTTAGAAACTGTACTAAACTATTAAGGACGTTTCGGTAAAACAAAGATCAACCATCTAGTAACCATTGTTTGCAGCCATCGCATAGGGCATTGTGCTTCCCTAAATTATCGAAAAGTTTTGCTCAAATCATCAAAAATGATAATGTTGTTGGGAAAATGCGAACTACCTACACATGGCTACAATGTTTCATTTATTTTGAATTGGATGAAAAATCCGAGAGGTTGTCTAGCAACTACGACTACTTAGCTTATAAAATAAAAAGTCAATAAAAAAAAACGACGATTTCAAAGGTTAACGATTCTCTACAATTAAGAAATTTAATTCTTATCAACAGTAATAAACTTTACAGCTTAAGCTCTCGAGATAAAGTATTCCTTGAAGCGACTGAGCAGACGAAATGTACCAAAGAAATGTTCAAAATCCATTGAACTATCGAGTGTTAAAGCTCCAGAAAGCACGGATAATCGTAATAAAATCTTTTTAAGTATTTTCCACCAAAACAAAGCAAAAGAAACTCTTCATTTGTTATCATGGCGAACGATTGCCAACAAAGATGCATCCCACGATGCATCGTTGGTCCCTCGCACCGGGATTAAAAATAAACAAATCCTCCAATGCAGACCATCCACTGAAACGATATTTGAATGTTCTTTTCAACAAAACAACAAACCAAGCATACAGTTCACCCCACCGATACATGCCCCATATACCATACACAACACACCAGTCTCGCCGGTTGGCTAGCTGGCTGGCTGGCTGGCTTGGTGGCGACTTGTCGCTCGTAAATACTCACTTCCGCCAGCCAGCCAACCAGCCAGCCAACCAGCCAGCCAGCCGCATCTCCCAAAGGGACAACCGCGAAAGTGTTAATTTATAATAAAAGCAACTGCTAAGATCGACACAGAGCCGTCTGTATATATCGCCTCACCATATCGCCTTCGGGGGCTTCCGGTCCGGGGACTCCAGCCGTCTTTGCTTTCGTATTCGCCTTCAAAAAGTTCGCCAACGCGGCGAACAGACCTGACCACCGTGGCCACGGGGCTTGAACCGCGAACGGTTTTGCTGGTTTGTTCTTCATCCGGAACCGCGCCACGAATACCTTACGTCTCCCTTGAGGGGAGGGGAAACAGAGAGAAAGAGAGCCAGAACCAAACCTGCCGTGGCCACGGGGAAGGGGGGCAGCATGGAGATTCAGTCAACAATAAATTTTCAGATAAATGAAAAACGGACTGCGGACGCTCGGGTTCCACCGTGCCCATATTTCCCACTGGATCAGAAGCAGTAGTAGCAGCAGCAGTGCAGCAGCAGTGAGTAGGTGTACCGTGCCCAAAAGCGTAGCGATTGTGGTACAGAAAGGAAGGTGGAAGGTGTTGAAACCTCGTCGCGTTTTGCGTTCGTTGTGCAAACGAGAGAAAAAAAAACAAACTTTTTTCGAAACTCAAAGCAGCAGTTGCAACGCTTCTGCTGTGCTGTTGCCGGGGAACCATTTTGTTCACTTTTTTTTTTTGCGCGCGCGCGCGTTTCTCGGTTGCCCGCTGGTCGGTGTAAGGTGCACACTCGGAAATCTGCAGGTGTGTAATTTATTTTTCACCCAAAAGCAACCCTGGCGTGTTCGCAATGCGCGCGCGGCCTGCGAAAAGTGTTCCCTTTTCTTCATTCATTATTGCACCGAGTAGGCCGCGAGTTTGCACGCGAAACACAGTAACTGGGCACGGCACGGTTGTTGGCCTCCTGTTATGCTGCGGGAACCGACAGCGATGCACTCCCGCCAGCGGTGTGCAATCCACACACACACACACACACACACACACACCGATTTTCGCGCGGTTGATGCACAACCAACGCCCGACCGGTAGTGGCGGCGGCGGCTTTTGTGGTTTTCCATCGCCGAACAGCATGACAACGGAAGTGTGGTGTGCTGTGGTGTGGTGACCACCCATGGTCCGTGCGCAGCGCATAAAAATGTGCTGAAACGGTAATATGGAAATCCACACCCCATCCCCCGGGGTGGGCACACCCCTTCCCCCCCACCACCACCATCAAGGTGAATTCGGACCATGATTGCGTACAGCAACGAGAAGAGAAAAATACAATTAAACAAACAGAGCATTGCATGAGACGCAAACGAAACAAAACCAAACCGAAGAGGGGGAAAAAATGGCGGACTGTTATTTTATTTCATTAAACAGCGGAATCGGTCTAACTCGTGGAGATGGAGGCGCCCAGTTTGTCGCATTTGTCTAATGAATGTAAACACACGTTTTTTGGCGAGGGAACCCTGGGGTGCAGGTTGCCAGGAAGGTTTGTAACAAACGGATAGCTTTCACAAAGCCACAGCCCACATGCTCCAGGGGCGTGGAACGAGCAAATTGATTTATCATTCGCGCTCGCGACGCGTCTGGTTTGGTGAAGTGAATTTGAATAATCCACGACAGTCCATGGCTATGACAGGCCAAAGCCAGAGGCCGCATTTTTGGGACTTATTTTTGGGGAGGGAAAACGAAATTAATGCTTGTTTCTTTTCACGCTGCGTATTTGCAATGCGATTGACACAGCGGGAATGTCACAGGGGAACAATAAAAACAAAACAAAACCTAAATGGTGGTCCATTGCCGGTCCTGAATACGTTCCTTGTTGCAGGGCGCGGAAACGGATAATTAATGTGGCCATGCTTTGAGTTGCTTCCGGGGAATGAATCGCGCACACACATTGTTTAAATGCATTCCTCACTTTATTTGATTGTGTTAGTGTAGTGCATGTTCGATGATATCCGTTAGATCATAATGTTTAAAGGTGCCAATAACTGAATGCAATATTTACTTCTGAGAACTGTGAACACGATAATTCATCTCATTATTTTAACGTGCCAGTAAAGTCAATATGCAATCATTCCATTTGCATAATTCTGATGCCTCACTGATCCAGCTTATCTTGAAATTCGCTTGAAGCATTCTATCGAAATCGTGATAAGCTATTGATGGAATTTAAACTCAATTTAAATTCCACGTGTTAACTCCTCAATTAATATTTTGCTGTAAGCAACAATAATAAATTTCTCAATCATTTCTGATATTCAAAAACACAATTAACTATTGTTATTAGCTTTAGACCGGTGCAAAGCAATCAAACATTCGTAAAATCTGTCGAAGGCTGCAGTAATGCAAATTGCTAATATAGAAACGATAATGATAATAATGTCAAGTCACAATTAGCGTAAAGTTAATCACTTTTTTTACCGCTACTGAAAGATTCTCTCGTGTACAGCCACTTCCCCGATCCAAAAGCTCTCTATTCTCATCGCAAGCAAATCAATCCCAGAAGGATCAGCGTGAAAAATCGAGCGCCGGGAACGGAAAAAAACACATCGATGCGGGAAATGGTGTGCCTGAAAACAAAAACAACATTACCACCAGCGTCCCGTGACGGTGCAAAGTTGTTAAAACATTTTTCACCTTCGCTGAACAGTTTGTGGCCAGCAAGGAGCAAGGGTGGGTCGGCGCCCCAAGTGTTGCTGCCAGCAACAGTGTGTCACGTCGCACACCCTCTCTCTCTGCTCTCTCTCTCTCTGCTCTCTCTGCTCTCTTTAACGCACGTTTTGTAGAGACCGAGCTCGAGTGTTTTTGTCTCGCAAGCAATAACTTTCCTTTTTCGTGGTTTCGTTCGCAGGAGTTTCTGGGCGGCCATTTTTAGCACCTTTTCGGTCGTGGATTTTCGGATCCTCCTTTTTTGTGGTCGGCAGAGAGGGGGGGGAAGTTAAAGTTGGTGGACATTATTTTGGGGTTTATTTGATACGCTCTCGTCCTTCCCTTCCCAAACGACGACGACGACGACGACAGACAAAAGCATCAAACGCAGAGTGGGCGGCAATGAATGCCGGTGATCGTCGTTGGCCAAGAACTGTTACTAAAAACAGCTGTTTCGAATCAAAAAGTACTTCTCGCACCGTACGCCCGGTTCGCTTGTTTTAGCTCGCACTTAATGGTGAGATCCTTTCCTTTGTTGTTCTTTTTTCGTTGCGCTAACGGTAGTCAGTGAAGGCGATAAACGTTAGCATGCCATGGCGTGCGCCTGGTCCGAAGATCCGCCTCCCCTCACCAAGACTCGGGAGGCTACTGTGATCGTTTTGTAGTTTAGCATATGTATCGTTCTATTTCGGCGTTAGGGCTCGAGGTTCTCGCTCCGAGTATTCCGAGGAATCCAAAGCGGTCCGAAACGATACGCTCCTAATATATGTAAGTGTTCATTTGAGGTCGTATAAATGTAAGACTATCGGTTCGACGAATTTCCGAGCATGGGCATCGTAAAAAACAATCCAGCACTGAGCACCCGAGTACCACCAGCATCGAGGCAAAAGAAATGACGCTCGTCATCGTATGTGTAGCACAAAGCGACGTAAGCGACCGTTCTAGCGACCCATCCACGCGCATGTGTGTGTGTACGTGTGTGTGTGGCTAAGGTGATGCCAGAGCATCCCAAGGGACGGTTTCAGAAGATGATTCACCGAGAGCGAGAAGAGTGAAGCGGTGGTTGTGGCGGTAGTGGCAGCCATAAATTTGAGTGCATGCATAAAATTTATAAACCCCCAAAATCGTAAGGAATCCTATAAATCTCTCAACGGGAGAGCATATGTAACGTTACCGTTACCCGCGCCGCGACGTTCACCGGGCCTTCGGTTCCGGTACCCAACCAGCCAGCCAGCCAGCCCGCCAGCCAGCCAGCTTGGGCTCGTCATCGCTCACATGTGAGGCAATAAAGAGGCTGTCGTAAAAAGTGTCAGGTGAAGCTGAAACCAATTTTACCATTTTTGATATAGCTCCAAGTAGCAGGAACGAACATGTCAACGAACATGGTCTTGCCAGGACGGTTGAAGCCGGCCGGCCGGTGTACTCGTCCTTTATGTAACACGGGACGCGTCCCATGCGCAGGCATGGTTAAATACTGACAAAAGCAAAATGGATCATTATGCGCTTGGGGTTCGCGCAAATTCGAATTCGCGATTCGTCGTCGCCGAGAGGACAAAAGTTTGACAATTATTCCAGCGAAACAACTTTGGACAGTAATTTTGCGGCCAAATCGGATGGTGCGAATGCAGACATTCTAAAGTTTCGCCTCCCCCCAAAACCTGGGCCAAAGGTGAAGCGAAAAACTTTCCGTTACTTGGATTCTCATATTTTGGGTGACGGAACTAATTGGGAAGGTTGCTGGTTGCTATGATCGAAGAAGTTGGTGCCGCCTTTGGATGTTGTGCATATGTAGTGCTGTGAACTTTAGCTAATAATTGAGAAAGGATCTAGCAACGTTGTTGCTTTAAGGTTTACCAAAGGTTAACCAAAAGCAGTTGATTGCAGAATTGCTATTGATATGCTTCGGAAGCCTTAAGACCATCTGCCAATGAATATAACATTTCATTTCACGCGATTTAACCAAAACCCAATGAGCACAACAACCGCAGCTTGTTGAATGCTTTGCTGTGGACGGGACAGAACAAAGCATGACCTTCACCCTCTTCTCGCGAGGTTCACCCCGCAATGAAACAAATATACTGTTTCTATCAACTTCGCTGCACGCCAACAGCGCACGAATCAATGTCAAGATCAATCCTTCTCCTGAATCCTGAATCCGACGGTTCTGACCGGTCATGGCGTGCCCTTGCCCATTCTCTGTGCTCAACAGAATCAGACTCAACCACGAGGCAGGAGCAAACGAAGCAAATAACGAAGCCTCTGCTACATAAGGCTGTTACATGAAATAAGTTTTGTTTGCTTCATTCCGGACTGCCTGCCTGCCTGCCAGCCTCACTTGGTAGCCAACTTTCGGTTCCACATCCTACCAGGCAGCGGAAAAGGGTGGGACAGGGCTTTTTGTTTCAACCCTACATCCCAGGGAAAATCCATCAAACGATCAACCCAACGCAAGTCAGCCAAGCACACAGTGGTTTCTCGGGTTCGTCGAGCAGATTTTTTTTTCCATATTTAATTAGTTGGAACAAACCGAAGTTTACTTAACTCGCGATGAGATCAGCAACTTCATCCCTTTGTGCTGGGGGGGTGCGAGCTTGCGAATAGGGAGGGAAAAAATAGCTTAGCGATCAAACAATTGACTCCATCCGGTCTGCGCGAGCATTATTCATGCATAACAACGCCAGCGCTAACCCACTATTTACGGACGGGGCCAACTATCACGCGGAGACCGGGGTTGAGGTCAACCCCGGAAACGAGGCACCAGGCGCCTCCATCCTCGGAACCTCGGATGTGGTCCCGGGAATCGGAAAAGTGCGAGCCCCCCGTGAACCCACCGGTTTGTGGCGTTTTGCGACTCACTGAACTTCGTCTTGCAACCCCTCTCATTTCCAGTCCCACCCTCTCTTGAATACGAACCACATTAGTGTGTGGTGCTCGTGAAAGCGATTCTTAAGCTCAACGCCGGTTTTTCCTGTTCCTGCTCGTGTGTGTATTTGCGTGTGTGTGGTTGTGCGCTGGTGTGCGTATCACCAGGAGCGTTTATGGTGGATGTTTTAAGGGAAATATTACCATAATGTTTTATGGCGGTACTTCCGCGTCCACCACCGACGACCAATGCAATGCAATGAATGCTTTCTGCTTGTTTCTTCTGCGTTCTGTTCTGTGTTGGCTTTCGACACTTATGCTTCGCTCAACGACACACACACACACACAACGTTTTTGGCCGAAATGCGCACCCACTAACCCCCCCAGAGGGGATGGGGGACCGCGCCGGCTTCCTATAGTTCGGCGTTCGGTGTGACGGCACCTTTCGTGCCAAGCATCTTCATTTCGTTCCATTTCCTCGTTCCTTTCTGTTCCACTTCCACACAGTGAGGTCCGAAGGTGGCAGAACGCAAGGAGTGGGTCGCTGGGAGCATATAAAATATGTATTTCACATTACGAGCACCCCGCCAAAAACCTTCATCAAACGCTGCCAGCGCTGACCGCGACCTCTAAAAACCTGGCGTCCATTGTGCTGGAGCCCACGGCAGGTGCGTTGCTCCTTGTCTCTCTCTCCGACCGTCGCTCTCCGGCTCGATTTGGTCGATAATGATTTGGCGTCTTGGCGGACCTGCCTCAGTGTACTTCAGTGTTGTTTGTCAGCCGCAGCCGGCGTTCGTATGTCATCGTTGGCGTTGAAACCGGGGGAGGCCTTTTTTGTGGTTTATTTATGCTCGAGCACCATCCGGGACAACCTTCAAACTCAGGTACAGAGGCACACACACACACACACACACACTACAAGGGACCGCATTTTTTTACGAGTGAAGCGATGCTCGAGAGCATACGCCAGTAAGTACCGAGTGGTCATTTGCATTTCTCCACATTTATTACACCAAGGAGCAGGTTAATCACAAGTCACCAGCATCGAGGGGAGGGGGATGAAGGCCGTCCCTTGGTTGTTATCATACCAGCACACACACACACAGCTTGCTCATTGCACTTTTACACAGGATGGCATTTATGTGGTTAATGTTTTATAATATAAAAAAACAGAAACATCTCTTAAAACATTCCACGCGCTCCCCGATGCAAATGAAACTTATTGCAGTTTGAAAGTCGTAATGCTGACCACGACGCAGAGAGGGCAGAGCACCTCGTTAAAAGAAAAGGCCACCTCGTGCGCCAACTGGAGCGTCAACCCTGTTGTACCTCGCGGATGGCACATTTTCAACTAATATAAATTTAAAAAAAAAGAGAACGACGCACAACCGGGCAACTGTCGCATGAGTTGAGCTTCAGCTGCTTCAACCGGCTGCACTGGCTTGGCCAGAACATTTACAGCCCGGCCCGACCAGTGCTTTGCGAGCAGCATTAGAAAATGTGCTGCTTCCACTTTTAATATTCATTAAAATGCATATCAAATCATGCACGAGAGTGCAAATGGGTCCGTAAACGGGCGAGGAGGGGGGTGCGCGACCAATTTGTTGGTTTATGATGGCGACGGTTTTGCTGTTCTGAGAACTAAACACACATATACACAATCAAAGCCCCGGAGAGTGTGCAAAGTGAAACAGAAAAACGGAAGGAAGGAAGCGCCACTTTCGCCACATTTGCCGGACGGAAATTAAATATACGAGCTCCGGTTTTTTTTTTAGCGATTCGAATCGGCACACAAAACACAGCAACCCGCGCGCTCGCAATATGCCCACGAAGCATAGAATTTTATTTTCCCCGTTCTGCCTGTTTCTGTTGTCCCTCTTGGTGTGGCGGTGTCCGTTAAATTCCAAACTAAATTAAAAAATGCCGTGCCAGCCGCCCCAGTGCGGAGGGAAATCGCTAAAACAAACCGCTTTACAACACCATATTACACCAACCAGTTGGTCTGAGCCCCTTGTCTCGTCCGGCACCGGCCACCAGTGCTGGCAGGCAGCTCTGGTAAATATGTCGCGACGAAAAAACACGATCCTCTTTCTCCCTTCCCATGGAGGACACTAATTGAATGGGCCGGTTGTCTGTGTTGGGCCTGGAGTTTTGTTTTTTTTTTTGGGGAGGCACAAGTGGCCACCAGCCGCGATGGGACGCCAAGTGTCCCGCGAACCCACGCGGGCCGCAGCCAACAATTTTGCGCCGACTGCAATAATCCACTGGAGTGTTTGTGGATGTGTGTGTGCGTTTGTGTGTGTGTGTTTATGTTTTCCGGGCAATTGTCTCTGTTCCTTTTACATCCGATCCGATCCGAACCGGTCGGGGTGCTGCTGCCGCTGCTGCTGCTGCAACTCGCGAGCGATAAAAACAAAACAAAACAAAACAAAAATACTCAAATCCCCCGTGGGCGCGCCCGTGTGTGTGTGTGTGTGTGGCTGAACCTTTTGTCAACTCGGATTCGCTTAGGCACACAAACAATTCCCTTCGATTCCGATGAAATCCGGTGGCGGAAAGCCCGGGTCCCGGAGTGGCCCCAGCCATTAGCGCAAACAAAAATGGCTGTGTTAATATTGATATTGCCCTCGCTACCTTATGCTGAACGGTGAACGGGCGCATGTGTGTCGGTGTGTGTGTGTGTGTGTGTGTTTACGGTTCGGACATTCAATTATATCATATTCGCCGTTTGGGCTTATCAGCCGCAAAGCAGATAGAGAAATTAATTCGACCAGTACACCGGTCAGCACCTGTTCAGCAAAAACCTTTTGTTATTGTTTGATCATACAGACGACATTTTCCTGGAAATGACCGTTGTGTGACGGGATTAACATATATTTGTACTTTGCTCCGATCGACCTCCGGACCAATTTGTTTGTTAAAATATTTGTTATAACATCTATTGATGCTGAAAATGGGCGCTGCATGTGTTCCATATATAGTTCGCTGTTCGCTGAGTCGATATTGACTTTTTTGATGTTTGCTTTGGCTGAGAATCGAGAGAAGCGAAAGTGCTCCATTATCCGTTAATGCAATCGCGCCGTCCTTCCTTTGAGCGCTAAATTCAACCCCCCCGCCCGTAACCGTATTAATGTTGAAACTTTTAGTCACTAAAAGGTAAAATAAAAATAAAAAAAATGTAGAGAGAGAGAGAGAAGAGCACGCCCTTGCAAGTATATGAAATTTAATCAAACAAATTGATAATACTCTCTCGCTTAACCTCAGCATCACGCTAGTGGCCGAGTGGACCAACTAGAGAGTCCGCGTTCGGTGAAGAAGCGTGCCTGAACACCTGTCCGTACACACAACCCAGCACACACACACACACACACAGTGCCGTGCAACAGTGCACGGAAATGAAGGACAAATTACTAATGGAACTCGAAGGCATCGCAAAGGGCTCGCCATCCGCGAATAGAGTCCGCGCAAGGTGCTGGTTGGCGGATGATATGAGAAAGCGGAGGGGAGGAGGGCAAAGGGCCCCCGATCCCAATCCCCAAACCCCCCTCCCTCCCTTCTGGACACCGACCCTGGGTGAACCTAGGTCACGGGTGAGCCAAATGTAATTATGTAAATGGAACAACCCGCGGCACGTGACGTGTTCTATATTTTAAATTACTTCAGCTGTGAGTAATTGTACGCGGGTCGTACTGTCGGGAGCTTTTCGTTGCTGGCTACTTACGGTACGGTAAGGTGAGCGCCAATTGCGAAAAATCCGCTCCCGTGGCACCACGCCCTTTGCGATGATCCCTCCCATTCCCTGGTCCGAGGGAATGAGGGATTCAGTTTCGATCAGAACAGCAGCAGCGGCAGCAACAGCAGCAGCAGTAGTTGGTGCCGGGCATTTAGTGAAATTAACACAATTTGTGCAGCTTCCGACTGCTTCTAACGCGTCTATTCAACTCCCTCCTGCGGCATCGACAGTATCCGTTCGCGGGAAAGCATCACAAGGGCCGCGAAAAGCCGCGGACCAACTTTCTGGAAAACTCAATAAATTATCTAGCGCTTGTTGAAGCGGAGCGGCGGGGATTTGGGGCCAGGAGGGGGGTGGTAGAAAGAAAGCCGTTTCCTCCGGTCCCCGGAATTCGGTAATCCGTTTTCTCTGGATAGAAGGCGCGCTCCAGAATGGCGTAGTATCTGCTGCAGCATCATCATCATTATCCGTGGAATTGCGAGGAAAAACAATCCAATTCGAGGGTTTCATTCAGCAGACAATTGTGACTGCGTGTGTGTGTGTGCGCTGGCGAAGCGAAATGTTGGCCGGATTACTCGTAAGCCCTGTTTTTGATCTACATTTCCGAGTTCCGGCAGCCTCCGATAAAACCCTCCTTTTGCTCTCTAATCAATCTGAATGCTCGGAGAATTCAATATTTCAATGCTCGAATCCAAGCAACCGACGGGTTTCGAAGGAATCAACAGGACGATGGCAATAAGGCAACGGCACGCGACGACGAGTGTGCAATCCATTTCTAATGAAAGTGCTCTATTCCACTCAAGGGGCATTCGCTTAAATTGGTGCCACCCTTTGGAAAGTGAGTTGCGTTGCGTCATCACAGAGAGAGCGTGAGAGACAGAGAGAGAGAGAGCACGAAAGGAGCAGCAGGCCATGCTCGCTTGCTCACCGAAGTACTTTGCGCGGCTTCAAAAGCTTTGCAAAGAATTGACTCGAGTGACTTTGGGGGAAAAGCCAACAAAACTTGCTCCACTACTCATATGACCGCACACACACACACACGTACACACGAACACACACGAACGCACACGAGCACAGGGCAAGAGGTTCCGGTTCCGGTTCCCGTTTCCGGAGCGTCTTTAATCATGAGTAAATACCAGCGAAGCACATCGCACACACCCTCAAGGCAGAGCGCACCGGATTGCACATACCTTCACTCGAGAATGTAACTGATTTAGTGCCTCCCTGTGGCCGTATGTGTGTGTGTGCTTTGCTCTCTTGGCCGGTGTGGCACATTTCCTAGTTTCCGGGGGACCGAGAAGGGAAGGATCCTCCCTGATTTCGTCACTCCCCTCCCCTCTCTTCGATGGTCCCTTTTTCGACCGCCGGAATAACGGGCCAGCAGCTGTCTTGCCCGTAGAGACACAGAGAGACCGCAGCACCAGGTTGGCCACAGGCGAAATTTGCATAATATGGCATCCACCTCCCCTGGTCACACACACACTCTCTCTCTCTCTCTTCCTCACTCCCTGCCGTATGCATTCCAGGTCCACTCCGGACACTCGTGGCACACAATTGGGCGTTTGGGGGCCTCGGACTCCGGGTCTTGAAGGGTAATAAATTTATGCACATAATTATTAACAAAAGTACGTGTCATAATGTAAATACATTTTCTATTTTACAAAAATCCCAGCAAGAGGACTGAAATGACCAGAGGGAGTGGGGGTGAGGTGGCCACTATGCGCCAGCTGGTGGGTCCGGTCTGTACGCCGTCATTACACGGTGGGCTTGAAATGCTTGAAGCATTCCGGCCGTCGCTTTCTAGCGGCCGGAACACTTTACGCAAGCAAGCAATGCCTTCGAGCACCACGTTACTCATACTCGGAGTCCTCCTGCTACTACTACTGTTGCTACTCATGTTGTTGTTGTTGTTGTTGTTGTTGTTGTTGTTGTTGTTGTTGTTGGAGCGCTGGAATGGCATTCCCGGTGTTTTATAAAACATTTCCGCAAAACCGACCGACACACAATGGGAGTGGTAGGCAGAGCATAATCGGTTTAGCAACGGACTGCTGTCCGTATGGCTTTTCTTTGAGATTTTCCCCACCCTGCACCCTTGCCATGTGCCTGTCCATGGCCGGAGGTTCAACCGGAGTTCATAAATATTCCGCCTTTAACCAACAGCCAACTGCGAGTTTCAACAATCCGGTATACGGTGAGGGTCGGTCGGTCACCCTTTCGGGCGGAAAAGCTCGTTTAGTGAGTGAGTGAGAGAGAGAGGAAGCATCGATAATATTTCCAATTTTTCATACCCCCTCCTGCGCCCTCGCCCCCCCCCCCCCTTGCTTCGAGCGATTGTTTCTCGATCGCAAAATGGAGCGGAACACACTGTTGCACGTTATGTTGTGCGCGGCGGTTAGGCAGTTTATGAAAATCCATCCTGGGGCTCCATAATCCACCAACACACACACACACACACACACATCGTCATCGTCGGTTGGCTGTTGAAAAATTATCGCAAATAAATGGAAATAAATAGCTCAATATTTCAAACGGAACCTTTCGGAACGATCGTAGCACTAGAAACGAACGCGTTGGCGAACGCAAGTGGCCTGCCTCGAGGGTCTCGAACCAGCTGGGCGATCCGGTGGTGGTATGCGCCACAAAACCCCGGGAGAACAAAGATTCATAAAACTCGTGATCCGATCTGGAAGCGTATTACTTGGCCACCGACCCCGGAGCTGCAGTAACGGGTGGAAGAGCGCGCGCGCTCTCTCTTTATCCCTCTCTCTCTGGTTTCCATTTTGCACCGATGAAAAGCAGCTGCTGCAGTAGCAGCGAGAGTTTTTTTTTTTGGCAATCACCAGCACCAGCACCAGGACCTCGGGGCAACAGTTGCACTCCTCTCCCTTTGCGAGGCCTTTTTTCGCATATAGAACACCATAATAGTCACACGGCGGCGCGATCTGACGCTCTTGTTCTGGCCATTTTTCTCCTTTTCGCCTTCCCGGGTTCCTGGCAGGACTCTTTTGCGCGCACGGCATACAGCACGGCAGTAGAATTTGTATGCAAATAATGCATTTTCATTTTTCAAACGACGAAAGGCGAACCTCCAACGGCCTTCTAACGGCGAACGGCGAACGGTCTGTCGGCGATTTGCCCGAATCCGGTCTGGTCTGGGAATCTCTCGCTCCCCAGGGGAAGGGGGATGGTGGAAAGGTGGAAGAGTCATTTATTATTCAGTTGATTTTTGACTTGAGACCGCCTGGATGCCTGGACCTTCAAGCTACTGCCGCTGCTGCTGCTGCTGTTTGTGGCTTGGACCATTAAAATCCTAATATCAATTTCCGGTTCTAGGAGTGTTTTTTGACAGTCCCGTGCTCTCTCTCTCTCTCTCTCTCTCTCTCTCTCTCTCTCTCTTTCTCTCTTTCTCGCTGTGAGTGCACAAAATCTGATTCCAACTGGAGCTACTTTTTTAAAAATTTGCATCCATCGGGAACCGGAAATTGGAAAACTAGAAACCGAATCCATGCACCGCTGCGCTGCGAATCAACATTCGCTCGCTTTATGGTAAATTGGGCCACGATTGTGTTTGTTCGGACGAATCAAAACCTGATGCCGGGAACAAACACTCCAATCTCAAATGGATTGTGAAAGGCCCTCTTAAACACACGGTTATAGATTGCTGCAGCAACAGTAGGCGCAGCAGCAGCAGCAGCATTGGAGGTGAATGTTGCTGGTTTCTGAAACGATTCTTCCCTGCGGTCGCTGCGCTTCGTGGCTTCGAATTATTGAATAAATATGAAATAATCATAAATCTGATGCTAGATAGTGGCAGCGAGCGAGCCGTACGTATCGTGTGCAAAATGGTTGTTTGCCTTCGAAGCGAAATTAGCGCCAGTCACTAAGTCAATGGCCGTCCTCGGTCGGTCGTCGTTGCATCAAGCGAAGGCACCACATGCCCGGTTGGCAACAATGCGCATTATGTTGGAATATGGCGTGTGCGGCATCCATGCATTGCCACTGACCACCACCACCACCACTACCACTGCGTGCACCACCTTCACCATCATCATCTGATGGCGGTCACCATCAGTGACATCCCGCATTACCGCGCAAAACATTATCAATTAAATTCCGCTCGGCTGATGCGAACCGGTGGTCCGGAGTGTCCGGTCGTCTCTCGCTGGTCGGCCGTTATCGATCACTGCGCACACACACACACACACACACACACGCGTGAGCGCGCATGGCTCGCGGTTAATATTTGATTAAAATCTGCCCTCAAATCAAACGGGATTTTGAAAGCGAAACCCCGGAACGCGCACGCTGCCGGGTATGTGGATGCGAAGGAGTGGATTGTTGCCAAGAAGAAAGGGGAGGGTGGCCACCGGGCAACGCAATGCACGCCCGGTTGCATCGTGGTTCGGGGGTCGATTCGCGATTGTCGATCATTGCCCCATTAACAGAACAGACTCCGTGGGCTTGCGGGTTCAGCTATTCTTCGGACACACACACATACACACATACACACAAAGGACAGTCCGGATGGACACCGATCAACCACTGATGTCGGCTGCTCGCCTCGTGGTCGGCCGCCTCAGGGTCTGCGACTCTGCGCACAGTCAACGCTCCGTCGCTTCATCTTAATGGTCGCGTTTGTGAGGTTAGGTGTTCACCATGGTTACCAAAGGGGGCCTCTAATGAGCCCCGCGATAACGCGCTTCGGGGTAACACATTTCTCACCGTACGCAACCGTAGCCGCGGGCTGCTGCGTTGCTGTAGCTGCTGCACTCAGCACCGAGCTTCTCCGTCGCTTCCGTGGCCATTTTCCCCGGTTGGTTCGAGGTGTCCGCACTCCCCCCAACTCGTCTAATTAGAGCACTCAGCACCGAGCGCCGGGGTCAAGATTGGGTGTGCAATGTAGCGGAAAATTAGATATGAGCAAGATAACGGACCATTACAGAGCTATTATACGTTTGTTTACTCTCATTATCTCGTGTAGACCGTTCGACCGACCCGGCACCATGGCATCGAGTGCGTTTGCTTTGAGAACGTTTTGCAAGCAAGAGCTTCAATGTGTGTGTGTGTCTGTGTGTGTGTGTGTGTGTGTGTGTGTGTGTGTGTGTGTGTGTGTGGTTTGCAGCGCATCGTGACAACCCTGTGGCCAGTGGTTCGAATTCTCCGGTTCCTGTTAAGGAGCCTTCGAGATGCCTTCGTACGTTCACTGCCGTACCCACAGCATCTGTCCGAAGGGGATGAGGTTAAAGGGAGACTGCATTTCCCACCCCTCAGCACCGGGCCCCCGGCACGGCGGTGGTCTTATCGGATTTTCCCAAGACAAAACATTGCAGTGGGATCCCGGGTTGCGAACCGTCCTTCGGCGAATCGTCGGCATTGAGCTTCCGACCGGACCGGAAGCGTAAGCACCGCTCGAGGGGGGGCAATCACTATCAGCATCCCGTCTTCCAGTGTCGGTTCTCGATGGCAGATTCTTGACCATGAAGTGTAAATAAGGCAATAAAACCGGGCAGGAGAAGCCCTGGCATCGGCCCTGGTCTTGCGAGGAGTCCTGCTGACCGTCGTCTTGGCCCCCCCTTAAGACCCTTCCCTTTGCCCACAGGGTGCTGGTTCTAGCCTTCTAATAGGCAACATCCGGGGGTGTTTCATGTATTTTAAGATAATTGTCTCGCTCCGTGCTTTGGCTTCACTTTGTACGGAGCTTAACGAGAGGGAGAGAGGAAGAGACAATGAGAGAGGTCTGTTGGCAATGAAACAGCTGGCTGGAAGCTGGAACAGGATCCTGTTAGGTTTCCGTGTGTGTGTGTGCCTGGTTCGTGTTCACTCAAAGGACGAACAATGCCGGTGGTTTAGGTATGTGCTTGAAGCAACAGCAGCCGGCATTTTGCATCGTAGAAATAGTTCCGCATCCGCATCCGCTCCGGTCTCGGTGTGCGCGCGTGTGTGTGTATGCAAAATGCGTTCTTCTGCTTTTCAGCTATTTTCTTAATAGCCTAGAGTGTGTGTGTGTGTGTGATTCTGGTCAGATGTTTAAACACATCTGAGCTGCATTAGTTTGGCCCGGATTCGTCGGAACGACCTCTGAATAAACTGGATCTGGACTCAGTGTTCAAACAATAGTCAAACAGACGCGCTCCCTGGCATCTCCAACCCCGTAGTTAATCTACAAATCGGCTTTAATAAATTGAAGCCTGAAGGACACTTCACCAAGTAGACATTGAATACTATAAAGTGAAGTGTTTTCGCGCCGACCAATCGACAAAACAACAACGCGGCCTTCAAGTTTATAAGCGTGTGTGCGTGTGTGTGTGTGTGTGTGAGAGATGCGGAATATTCGGAATTACATGCCTCCTCCTCCTGCTCCTCCTCCTCCACTCTGGTGGTGCTCCATGGTGTGAGATCAAATTCGAGCCTCGATATCGCCACGAAGCGCTGGCCAGCTCATTAAAATGCAAAATTTGTTTCCATCCCGACGAAGGCTGACGGGTGAGGGTGACGATTGTCGGAAGGTTCTCATTAAATTTTGCGCCACGATACGCTCCGCGGGAATGCCCAGTGTTTGCACATTTTTGGCTCGCTCCGATTTGCGCCACGAAGCCGGGCCACGGAACGTGAAGGAACGTTGAAAGCGAAGGACCCCGAAAACCGATGCCCCGTAGCGGCCTAAGTAAAGAGAGACCATTTTTGGAGCGACCGAGAGTAGCGACACTTCAGTCAGCGAGCCCGTGCGCGGCTTTCGGATTCGTCACCAAAGTTCCGGGCGGTTCCGGGCCTCGCTATAAATGCAATTTCAAAAATGCCTCCCGGGCACCCACGGGGCGGTAGCACAGGGATCTGCTACCCCATGCTCGTTTCTGTTTGCCAAAAGAAAGTCGGTGCCGGTGCCGGTGCCGGGGGCCTGTGCTTGTCGCAAAATGTCGCAATTCTCGTGACGCTGAAAATGGAAACGTTGATTTTTGACGCGACCAGTTTTTTTTTTCGGACGGATATAAATATTTAATTTTTTATGACCATCCCTGAACCAGCCACGACCCCCCTAGCCACCCTTCCGTTAATTGATGCTTGAAAGGGTTTTCGAAATTAATTTAACATTTCTGCATAAATGAAGCGTCGAGCCGCCGGTGAACGGTTTAGTCAAGCCGCCCGGTAAACAGATTTAGTATTTTGTTTTTCAGCATAAATAGCTAAAGGCGAGCCATTGCCACGGACCACCCCCTCGGGGGATGGTGAAAGCATATAATCCAGCATTATTGTAAGCAGTTGGAGCATCACTTTTTATTTTGGGGGGAGGGAAAATGAAGGCTAATCTGTGGTAATGCTTTCCACAGCGATGGAAAGATTGATGTTAATGAACGATTTGTAATGAAAACATGAATCGTCATAGCATTGCCACATAGCATTATGTGAAACGCTATTTTTCCTGCTTCTTCTTCTAAGCATTTCATAAATCATTTCCATTCAACAACTGGACCAGGTTACAGCGATCAGGACAAGCGTAAACGAACGTGTTCGGATATTGAATCCCCCTCTTCGTCGTCGTCCCTTTCGCTAATTGTAATGCTTTCAGAGCATTAAATAATAAATGCATTACCCACAGACACTCACACGCTCTAATGATCAATCAAAATAGGTTTTGATTGCTACGGTTACGGGGCAATCGATCAACGACTCAATTACCCACACCCAGCGCCACATTTTCCTCCTGTAAGCCACTCTAAGCCGTGGTTCGGGGAAAACTGCCAGAAAAATGAGTGGCCTCTAGGGGGAGGGGTGGAAACTGCAACCACCCAATAATGACACAACACACTACAATAAATTAATCCCTCATAATTTGGGCCCCTTCAACAACTGTAGTGTTTTTGGTTTTTGGCCACTCGCCACTAGAGGGCGCAGTTGAGTGCAGTATCAATATTGCAGTTGAGGCCACCCATTAGTACTCCAAATAGTAGCGTACGAGGGGCACGAGGTCAATATACTCATTCGTGGAAATTCGAACCTAATTATGCCACAACGCTGCTCACACCTCGTTGACAGGCAACGGCGTCAGCGAACGGGAGTGGGGTTGGAGAGGGAGGGGGTGTCCTCGGTCCTAATAGTCGATGGCCGATCAATCGATTACACTGTACACGGTATACAATTATCGGCTCACGGGGTTCGCTGCTGCCGATGGTGACTTTGATTGCTACAAGCTGTGACCATTATTACACCTAGTTGACGACGTTTATATTTGCTGCACCCTCATCCCCCGTAAACCCCTCATATGTACTACCCCCACCTGGATACGGATGCGTGATGCGGTGACTGACAGAAAGAAAAACAAAAATCGAAACCACCAACAAGGACCACCGTCGAGAAAAGCAAATAGAGTGAGAGAGAGAGAGAGGAAGAGAGGGTTCGGAGTTCCCGGAACCGGCAATCGAGAGTCGCTTTGCCTTGTTTCGTTCCATTACGGCCAGACCGGTCGACCGGTCCCGGCCCGAGCCAGTTGTGCGAAGTTAATCGATTGAATTCAATTAAAAAATCATTTCCAACAACCGGGACCGTATGTGTGTGCATGTGCGCGCTTACGAGGAGCGATAAGTACGCGTTACGGTGGTGGCGCTCACTCGGTGCCACGTTGGCATATTGCCGAGTGCTACGTGCTGCATCAACCAACCGGCCCCCTGGCCGGTGATTGGAACGACACCGAGGGAATGACGACGACGACGAGGACGATCGCTATACCGATGGAAGAAATCGATTTTTCTGTCTCATTAATAATGTGTGTCGAGGGGGGGTGGAGCAAAAGCAATCCCTAAAGCCAGCCAGTCAGCCAGCCGGCCAGCCAGACGAGGCCTGGCGTGCACCGGAAGGAAGGAAAAGGTGTGGCTGAAAGCAAACAATGAGAGGGAAGAGAGGTGTTCATAATTTAATGGGACGCATATTCACGAAACAAACCTTCAGCCAACAACAACCAATCCCTTCCATTCAGACTAACTGTTGCTATCGGCGCGATGAGACGCGTCTCGATGACAATATGACCAAACGACCGATCAAAGGGGGCTTCACCATCTTCATATCTTGAAGGCTTACAGACCGGTGCCGATGTACAACGCCTATAACAAGCGGGTAAGAGGCATGGGATGAGATTGGCCACCTAAAACGACGACACCGGCAGAAAGGACACTCGACGCTGCTCTTGAGGACTTGATGACAAATTTCATTTCGATCGCGGCACGGATTGCTTACAAATCCGTAACGATTTCCGCTCCGTTTGGCATTCCGTTGGGGCCTTCGCACGGAAAGAGCTGACTTGCGCGCGCGCGCGAGAGAGAGAGAGAGAGCACACTCACTGTAGCACATGGCCGTCGGCGAACATGAAAGACGGACGATGATGACGTGGACGGCGCTGAGCGCCATTCTTATACTGCTTCTTTCGATGGAGACTGCCAACAGCAGCAGCAGAAGCAACCATCGTCCGCCATGACATCGATCGAAGGCTGCGGTATAAGCCAGCAGGATGCTGAGCGGATTGGTTGTTCGCCATCGATTGCTGCGAAGATGTGTGCGCGTGTGTGTGTGTGGCTGTGGAGTGCTTGGCCATGTCAGCAATATGCTCGTTTGCTAGTTTGATGATACAATTTACTCTCGCGCTTCGAGCTACAGCGACACGAGCACGGTGTTGCATAGCAACAAAGTGGCGATCGAAAATCAAGATGCCGGAAAGGCTCTGCCATGGCGTGCCATGCCTGGCTCTTCGATGGCGTATCCTAAACGGCGTCGCTACGATACTGACTGACTGACTGTACTGAAGAGTACAATAATGGATTGTCGTTGAAGGTTGTTGAAGCAAAAAAACCCGAGAGATTACATAAGTAGATCCCGATAAGGATAAGGCGTACAAGTGGCGTTAACATTCTATTTGAACCAGTTTATTCCATAATGTATGGCAGAGTACAGCAACAAATTATAGCAAACAGTTCTTCTCCAAAAGTAGCGAATGGAATTGTTCGAGAATTCAATATGGTTCTCGAAACCCAAGAAATGTTCGCTAGTTATCCATTTATAGCCACCGTTCCATCGCCACTATCCAGCAATAAGCGTGAAACGTGCTTCCAGTCAATCCTCGCCGACTCCAAAGGACCCCCTCCTAGCGCGCCTGTCGTGCTTCCCTGTTGGTTGCTGTGCGCGAAAGTGTGACGCATTTTGATTGATTATTATCCCGAAAACGGCGTGCTGTATGGCCACCCGTGAGGTGACTTCGTGACTTGGGCCGGATTTGCGATGTGAACATGACGATAAGATGGGCATGATAGTACCTCGGGGTTATGTCCCTCCCCCGGGAGCTGTGGTGTGCTGTGCGCTCGTTGCACTCGTTGAAAAATGCCTTCGTCCCTCAACGCATCATCGCACCATCATCGTGTGTAGTGGTGCTGCACCGCAGCCCACGAACCCTCCCTGCTCCCCTTGCTCTGCTGTGCTGTGCTCTGCTTTAAAGATCCGGTAACTGTGGCCGGCGCTCGGATCGCCGGCTTAACAGGCCAGGGATCGGAGGAGATGCGCGTAATAACCGCGATGAGAGATTTGATCCGATGATGATGTATAAGCCGTCCGTCGTCCTCCATTCCTCCAGAGCGACACACACACACACACACACACACACACACACACACACACAGAAGGGGCTTTCTAGGTAAATCCGGTAGCCTCGGTAGGATAGGAATGGCGGGCCACTGACAAGGATTTATCATGTCGGTTCCTTGCATCTACTCTCCATGTTCGTGCCATCCCCAAAAAGAAGCCTTCCACTGAGTGGAAAGGCGAAGATTCCGCAAAAGTCACACCACCACCACCACCACCACCACGTCCTACAGTACTCCAAAAACCTCCCTTTCCGCTCCAGCACAAGGCGAGAGCTGATTGGGTGTTACGTGTCTGAAGTATTGTCGGACGTGATTTATTGCTTTTCGAATGGTTTTGCTATGGGAGAGAACAGACAGGACGCAGTAAGCGAACCAACCAACACCAAAGCCACCACCAGGACGGTTTGGTAGAGGGTACCATGGTTTCCTTAGATCGAAGCGCGCCAACCAGCGTTATTAAATGTGACGTAAGAGATGCCGGAATATTAAGAGCGAAGCCGGGAAGCGTGCCAGCGAGAAGCGTTTGGGGTTTTTTTTGGAGCATTCAAGCATCCTCCATAAATCGCCGAGCGTGAATTTCGAGTGAATAACCGCGTGCGCTCGGCTTTGTAGGTTAGGGTTCCCGTCAGTTGTTTGACGTCTGTCACTTTGTGACGTCACTGGAACTAATACTTGAAACCGTTCGTTAGCGTTGGATTGCTCAAGATTGGACTTTTTTTTTCTGTAAGACATTAAAGGGCGAAGGAGTTACTCTATTCCGGAGCAACGGTCAACGGAAATCATCGGTTGTATCATTTCCTCATTTCATCCATTAACGCCCCCCCCCGTTCCTCCCTTTTGAGATGTAGCTCGCGGTTGCGAGGGTTGAATGCATAAATTCATCCTAATTACGTGAACCAGATAAGCCATAATGCCGTGCTAATTATGGCCACTTTGGATTAGTGAATCCGTGCGTCACGCCTCCCCGCCCTCCCCGCTCCCTTAGCCCTGCTCCCAGGGCCATGGGCATTTCAATAAATCCCTCCAGATAGCGCCCGAGAAGCGGCGATCCCGAAACAGGACGGGCGAGCGGATAATTTGTTGGCTTACGGTCCACTTCCACCGAACGGAGAGTCCGGAGCGCCCATGTTATTCGCACTCTTTCGTACGGAAAAATGGTAACAATTACCTCGATGCGGGGCGCGGAACATCCCTCCTCCCACCTGCACTCTTTGCTGCACACCGTCCTTTCGTCCTTGTGCTGATTCCCGCGCGATCTGTAGACCATCGGCGGCCTTTCGGAAGGTCCGAAGAGAGGCCAGACCGTTCGGAATTAGCATGCAATATATCAAATTTATCCTGGCCTGGCCAGGCCAAAGTCTGATCTAGCGCAATTCCCCTCGGAAAGGGAAGGGGGATGCTCCAACGGGGGTATTCATTAATTTGAAATTCATTTCGTGTTTTCGTTCGTTCGTTCGTTCGTTCCGCGGGGGGTTTCGTTCATCCGTACATCATCATCCGTGCCCTAGTTGTTGGCCCCAAAGCCGGTTCGCCAAGGTCCTAGAAGGAAGAAGGACGAGACACACACACACACACACACAGGGTGTGAGGTTTGGGACGCTGGGCTAAAGATAATAAATATTTAAACAATTCTCTGGTTCTCTGGAATTCCCAGAACAACCGACTGGAAGCTTTGAATGGAGCTTGGAATTCGTTTCCTCTCCATTCCCCTCCCCCCCCCCCCCCCCCCCAAGTAGCATTATGACCGAGGATTCGAAATCAGACAATTAGATGGACTGGTCGTCCCGGTCCCGGGCATCGGTTGCATCTGCAGCGAGATCCGATTCCAAAGAATCCTTCAAAGAACTAGAGACCGAAAAATCGAACTCATCCCATGTTCATGTCCTCCTCCCTCACCCCCCCCCCCCATCCCCATCCCCATGGGAGAAGGTGAAGAGATCACTAACAGCACTGCAGCTAAGGGGTCAAAGCTTACTTGCCTCGATTCCCTGTGCCGTGGCCGCGTGCAGCCAGGATGGAAACTATTTTAACATTTCCTCCCCCTTTTGTTCTCCCTTTTCCTTCCTGGTACCGTCTATCGTCCCACCTCCCTCGCCCCTGCGTTTGGACAAGCTTTATGTGAAAGGGCTGCTTCCGTGCCATGCCATGCCGTGCCGTTCCGTTCCAGTTTCCGGTTTCCGGTTGTTTGGATTCGCCAACCGCCCGCGTCCACGTGTCACTGCTCCACTGCTTCTTCAGCCTCCCCCCCTTTTCAGCGGCTCTTGGGGGAATTCTTTTTTAATTACCTCGCATGTTCGGGTTTCTCAGTTCACCGGCTACACTCTTACCGAGCGTGTTAGTGGAGACTAGTGACTAGTGGAGTGGAGGAGGAGGAGGAGAAGGCAGAATGCCGGGAAATGATTTTCTTTTCGCTCTGCTCTGGCCGTGGCCGGAGACCGAGAACGAAGCCGCATGCCGCAGCCAATAAAGCTCGCTGTCGGATGGCTCGGATCGTGCTGCTGCTGCTGCTGCTGACTGTTCGTCCGTCCGTCCGTCCGTTCGTCCATTCGTTTCGAACCGTCTCGCCCCGTTATCCGCAAACTGGTGGCACTGCGGTGGTGCAAAAGGTCATGGATATTGATGATTGTTGGAAGGAAAACGAGAAGCTGCACACCGGGGCGAGAGCACCGAAAATGGAGCCTTGCGGATGGTGTCCGTTCCTCTTTGTCTGTTCGTTCGAACTCGAACCTGATTGTCGAGAGGATTGCTGGCCAGCACCATCGGAGCTGTGGTTTACAGTTGGTTTATGCGTTACGATTGAGAACTGCTGCTTCTAGTGACTGTTCTTTCCGACTTCATGGGTGCTCGTGTGTGCTTTATCAACATGAACGAGCAAATGCCAACTCGATTTCGTATCAATCCTCGAAGAGCAAGAGGAAGGTCTTTGTTATGCAATTTGTATAAAACATTTCCTTTAGGAAACGCAGAAATCTTTGCTGTAGTAGCAGCTTTTCTGGGTGATGTTAAAGCAGACACTTTCAACAGACAGTGTTTCGTTGGCACATGCTGACTCAAAGTTTTGCCAGATTGCAAGGGCCTGTAGTGCTCAAATAAACAGAACTTGCTGCTACCATTGCCTTTCTTTGGTTGCAAACAGCGGACTGCGTGGCGATGCCTTGGCTTGTACAGCTGATTTTATCTCTTCGCGCCAATGTTCCATCCATCCGACTACCGCTGACTGCCGCTGTCTACTGCTGACTATCGCTGACGTTCGCTGGCAGCGAAACAGATACGCCGTCAGCCTTTACAGCCATCGCTCGTATGTCTGTGTCTCGCGGTTCCACGTATTGAGCTGCAACTTTCTTCTCCAAACTTTACCATGATAAATGGGATAAACTTACCATGTTGTACCATCATGAAGTTGGTTGTAACTAGCGTGGATGATCATGGCCGTTGGTGCTTTTTTCTTTGGCTTCGTCGGGGATACGGATACGGAAGCAGCCCGTTCGTGGTGAACAGAGAGAACGCAGTGGTCACGAAGTATCGCTTTGTTGGATTATCGGTTTAAATTTTTCAGCTTTTCCTTTCGAAGAACAATCTCAACAATTCGCCATTCTTCAAACAAAGACTAACAATTCGTCACTCTTTCTATCTCTTCTACTCCTCTCGAACAGCTTATCAACCAGTTGTGAATAGTGATAGTAGACAGCAGCAGCTGCGATTTAGTGCAACAAAATGGCGACGCGACGCACCACACGGTCATGGCATACTGACATCAATAACCGGCTTCTGCTGCTGCCATCGATAGTGCTCATTGCGTTACAGCTCGGTCCGGTCGGTGGCTGGAAACTGGACAATCGGAACATACTCTACACGAATCAGGACATCTCGTACGAGTGTCCGACCAATACGATGTGCCGGTGTGCGAGCTTACCCAACCAGACCGCCCTCCTGGAGATCAACTGCAACGAGGTGTCGCTTTACAAGTTTCCAGGTAAGCTCCCGAACTCCCTGGCTTGTTGACCGATCTTCTCTCACACACACATACAATGGGGACTAACTTTTCCGTTTATTCATCACCTTCACGCCGCTGGTGTTACTGAGTGGCAGGAAGAGAGAGAGAGAGAGAGAAGCATTTAACATAACAGTTTAGAGTGCAAACAAACACCAATTTGCTTCCAATCGAAACCGTTCGCCCATCTTTATTCATGACGCCCGACGCGACGACGGAACCGACCTGGAACCGGAGGAGGAGGAGGAGAAGGAGCGGGGTGCTAGGAGGAGCCATCTTGAGTCAGTTCGCCAGCATAATCGATTCCGTGGTGGTGGCACCGGTGGCAATGGCGGTCTGCGTATCGGCCCGATTTTATTGAAGGATAAATATTGACCTTCTTCGACCTGCCGACGCCGTTTGACGCCATTGTTGGCCACAACCTGCACACACACACAAACACTCTCCGCTTACCGAGAACACGGATCATCTCACGGCGCGAAGCTCGGTGATAATCTACCGGAACGCGGTCACCTCTCCCTCCATCAAACATTACCACCGCCCCGAGGGTTGAATTTAAATTCCGATCAGCGCTCGGTGCTGATGGGTTCTTGGGTTGGGGTCTAGGCCTACTCTTCGCGTAACTTTTACTCTCCTCTTCCACACTGCTCACCGTCAAAAGGGAATTCGGCCATTTTGTGTTCTCTTTCAATTTCTGTTCCTTCTCAAACGCCTCCTTTGCTTCAAAAACCGGAAATACACGCAGAAAGGAAGAGCGAGAGAGAGAGAGGCGCTGGTTCGGGACACCCCTTAGTGTCAACCAGCACCCCGGGGGACAGGGTGCTGGGGACTTCCTTTCCCCCCCCCCCTCCTCCCTCGGCGTGAAAGGTGCTGTTCGTTCGCCCGCAGCAAGAACCTTTTCCAGCGCCTGCTTCTTGTTGCACATTCGGTGTTCGCGTGATCGCACCACTCCAGCTCCAGGGGAAGGGGGCCCATCAAGGGGAGGTGGGGAAGGGGTCTGTTCGCTTTCTTTTTACAGTCTAGTTCCCAACAAACCAAACACACACACACACCAAGCCAGCCCGGCACCTTAAGCAAATATCACTAACAAGCTAGTCGCACTTCAATCGTTGTGTCCTTTTGAAGAAGTGTCCTTTTGCGTCCTTCCTCCTGGGACTCCTCTGGGGAGATTTCTCACGGTCTCCCTCTCTCTGTCGAGGTGTCTCACAGGTGTGAGGTGCCTGAGTGAGTATCCCACTTCACGGTCCACTGTGCATCGTTTCGCAAGGACTCTGGCGGCAAGGACAAGGCGCACAGGCCGGGCCTGGTTGGCTTTCAGGGAGTCTTATTCGCTGGGCTAAGGGTACTTTTGGTCTTGACTATATCTTCAGTATCTTATCCACACCCAAAGTACGTCACTGATGGCAGAGAACGCGCGAGAGAGAGAGAGAGAGAGAGAGAGAGAGAGAGAGAGAGAGAGAGAGAGAGAGAGAGAGAGAGAGAGAGAGAGAGAGAGCGAGAGTTTCCTATTTGTCGAAATCGTTGAAGCGAGTTTCTTGGAGTTTTTTTTATCCCGCGGAAGCTTTCTACCACCAAGCCCCTTCGCCCGTTTTGCTTCATTTATGCTCCCAATCTCCGCGCCCCCCTCCGGCTCCCCTCGAGCTATTCGCAAATAAGAGGATTGGGATTGTTTATTTTGACATTTTGTAATGTGGTGCGCTGGCTGTTCGCTCGCTTGCTCCCGCTGTGTTTGCTGCTGCGGAAAGCATCCACCCACTCCGAGCATCCACCCACTTGCCTGCTTTCCGAGGGACGATTTCATGTCGATCCCGTTCGTGTGTATGTGTGTGTGTGTGTGTGTGTGTGTGTGTGTGTGTGTGTGTGTGTGTGTGTGTGTAAAGTTAAAAATAAGATGAAAAGAAAGCAGAACACAGCTCGCACCGTGGTCGCTTCGCCGGAATCTTGTTAGTTCCCCCTTCCTTCCACGCTAAGCACACACAAACACATTCACGAAGCACCTTTTCTGCTTTTGCGGTCCCAAAAAAGGCGGCATCAAACACCGAAGCAAATAGTGCCGATGGTTGGTTTGTAGTTTTGCTGAGAAATCAAATTATTTTCGATAAAAGTCAGCTCTCGGTGCAAGTGTATGCGGTCCTCTCTCTCTCTCTCTCTCTTCCGTGTGTACGTGCGTGTACATGTGTGTTTGAGTGTGTGTCGTTGGCCCAAATGGCGCATCATTACGATCAATATGTCGGAAGTGGCAAAGTAGAAAACCGCAATTTGTGCAACCAAATCGAGTGATTTGTGAGTGGCGACAACTCGTTATTTCCTCTGCATGCACACACACACACACACTCCAGCACACACCGGAACGACAAGAACGACAGGGGTTGCCATTTGTTTACTTCCAACCCGGTTGTGGAGTGGAGTGTCTTCCTTTTTGTAGAGAGAGTGTGTCCCGGACATACGCGCGCCAGGTGTGTGTTTCCGTTGCCATTTTCTTTTCCTTGCTTTTCCACCTCAGGGACCACCACCACCATCGCATTGATCGATGTGTTATGAAAAGCACGCGACATCCTTGGCTCTCGGTACAACGTCTGACAACAACGTCATGAGCTCTACCTCGACTCGACCACCTTCTCCGTGCTCACTCACACGCTCGCGTGACGTGCCTTTCTGGTGGGTTGGTTAGGGCTGGCTGGCTGGCTGGCTGGCTGGCTGGCTGGCTGGGTTCTGAAGTGGCAACCGGGAAACCGAAGCCGAAGCCGAAGTAGTGTGTGGCCCTCACTTCGATTGGTATTTCTCGTATTGGCCACCGAGGGGAAATAAATTGCCATTTTGTATCGCAAGACGTTCTTGAGCTTCGATCGAGGAGGCTCTAACGGTGCTGGCTGTGTGTGTGTGTGTTCGAGTGTGTCGCGGAATTGGGAATGGCAATTTTCATTCGAGGGGGCCGCAATTACGCTTGATGGCAAATGACGTCATTTAAAAAGGAAAGGAAAAATGGTTTGGGCCGCTTGAGAGCAGTGGAAGCCGGATGGCTAGCGGATTGATCACACCGGTGCCCACCGGTACACGGTCGGAGTGGGTGGAGCGTGGCGGTCTGTCAAGTGGCAAATGATTGGATGGTATTAGGATGCTTTGATGTTTCCGCTCGGAATTCCTTCGGGTAGGAATATCCCCACACCCCGGTATGCTCACGCTTTTCCACCAATCAATCACAGGTTTTATTTTCTTTGTTATGCTTATGCTGTCAAAGCAATTAATCCAGCTTGTGTTAAAAGAGTTTCTGTTGCAAAACTATCCACATTTTTTCTATCGAGAACGCTAGATGATTGATATAGGGTACTTGAGGTTTTCTCCGATGTAGGCGTTAAAAAATATAGCAAGCCCTTGTGTGCTGTTATTTACCATGTATCTTTCTTGACAGTTTTAAAACCAAAACGGGTACCCAGAAGAAAATTAATTATCATATGTGACGCCTGTTTTATGTTTTTAGTATCGGTACTTTTTTAAATGACTATAGAGTGTTATTGATTAGAGTTATGGTTCTAAGTGATGGATTTTTTATGTTCTGGTTCTTGTTCTTTTTGATGCCATGGTGGTGCAACTTCACATAAATGCAGCCAAGTAATATTCAGCAAATTAATTCGTTTAACTGAGAAAGCGATTACTTCACTTCAATTTTAAGTTTTTTATACCTTTCTGACCTTCAAAATGTTCCATTTGAAGAGGGAAAGCCATTGAAATTCTACCTTTTTATTGCAAGACGCATACTACGATTGACAGTTTTCAGTGACAGCTAGAATCAAAAGCCGTGGCCACACGGGGCGAAAACTCTAGCGCAAACGAAAAAAATAATGTCAAAACGGTTTCGCTTAACCCTTACACGCTGTCAAACTTTTATACGTCCGCGGACTTTTTCGCTGAACCCTTGACGCTATCGAACGCTTTATTTACGAAAATGTAGGTTCTTTTCGTATTGTTTTTGCATTTTTAATATAAATATAACAGCAACAGCAACAATATCGTTAAAAACTGCAAAATTTATTCGGAAATCAACTTCAGCGGCCAAAACACAGATGAAAACAATACGTTTGACATTTCGGCATAAATTTTCGGGTTTTTACCCCTGCCACACGAAGCGAAAACATTTTGGCATTAATGTGCAAATTTGCGCGCAAATTTTCGCTCCGTGTGGCAGCATCTAAAGTGTTTGACAGACCGAACGAATTGTCGAAGCTACATACGTGTGACATGATTGTAGTAGAACATTTGGTAGTTTTCGTAGTGGAATGAATTTCGTAATGGAAGGAATATTGCTGTAAACATCTGCTAAAAACGTTGAGGCCAGTTGACATTGAAAAACTATTAACATATTAAATCACTTTGTCTTTTAAAAATATCATCAGCCGTGCAGAACTATAGCGCAACGGTTCTTTATTTGTGCAACTGATGCCATTAGCTAAGCAGTAAATTGATTAATTAGAAAAGATTAATTAAAAATATGACTAACACATGACGGAGATCTGCACTACATACTGTTTGAACTGTGTTTGAACATTTAAAACACAAGTAAACCGTCTGTAGTAAAGCTGTTTGGTATGCTGCCTACCGACCACCACCGATCAGTCATGCTTCGTTTCTCCTGCACTTTCTTTCTCCCTCTCCATCTGGAACCCCCGACTCTGTAACAACTTGATTTGTCGCGAGCGTACGCCGAGAACGTCACTTGAGGCAACTGTTATTGATCGCCGCATAAAAAGCATTATGCCGATCGCAAAAGAGCGGAACTCCGTTACTTCCGGCCGTATGCGCATGGTTCCACCTCGACCACTTTTCACTCGTGGAGTGGGAAGGTGAAATTATTCATTTCAAACAAAATAAACTTTTAGTAGCTCCAGCGAGTGAGCATTCGCGCGGCCAAAAGTGCGTTCGATCCACTTCGGCCACTTGGTCCGGTCGCTATGGCCATGGCCATCATGGCCATGTCATTTCACACCCAACCAACCACCACCAGCCCTTGCCATAAACCAACCCGCCGGACCATTAAATGGAAAAGCTCATCCCCCAAGCCTTCGGGCCCGAATCATCCACCGAAGCGTCCCAAAATGGACACTCCCCCCACCTTCTAGAAGGCCATACATTACACTTCGAAGAGAAGTGGCTCATGTGTGTGTGTGTTTGGAGGCGATATATTTTTTGGCCATGTCACGGGTTCGTGACTTCGTCCCTCTACTGGCCACTGTGTAGGTGTATGTGTGTGTGTGTCTTGGTGTGGCCCGGGACTACACGGTAAAAACCAGTAAAATATGGCCAATGAAATATTGAAATGCACCGTAAAGAAGGTGATTTGGATCGGCCGCACGTGTCTGGCGTATCTCCTGGTGGTTCCATCTCGGAGTGCGAACCGTAAAATACGACTTTCCATTGGCATTTCCAAGGGGCAAGTGAAAATCCACATCCAACGTGGCCCTTCGAGTGCCAGAGAAATTACACAAAACACAAAAAAAGAAAAAAAAACACACACACACACAACGAACCACGGTACTAGTGTAACGGAATGGAAATGGGCAAAATAGTGTGAAGATGCCTCCAGGTACCGATTCTTCGGTCGAACTGCACCGTGCTCTACGAGGAGTAGTGATCGATGAAGCGCAAAGAACGCAGCAGCACCAGAAGGTTGAACCGAGTTGTCTTCAAGGGAACGGGA